>NW_022994426.1:0-73545 GCF_012275295.1 Melopsittacus undulatus | reverse complement strand
AGATGTTCACAAAGCCTCTGTGGAAACAGCTGTAAATGCCGACATCAGCTTAGACAAGAGCTCCATTGACAGTTGAGATAGACTTCCCTCATCTGCTGTCAAACAAATTTCCCTGTCATCCCACAACTTAGAGTGGCATCACGGCCCACTTCCAGTGGAAGCGTTTTGTTGATGAGAAGATGAGTAGCGGCATAACGAGGTTTGTTTTTGAGAGATTCCTCCCAGCAAGATAGATGCGACAGGGGAAAACTAACACTGCATCCTCAGAGGGCTTCTTGGGGCTTTTGAAGTGATAAGGGATATACAGAGCCATGCACAGAGCGTGGAAGCTTAACCCTTTCCATTCCAGTCCCACCCGTGCTACAGCTGAGGTGATGTTTTGGTGGGAGAAGGTTTGATTGCAATCACTGGGGGGCTTGCCTCATAGGGCAAAATTCCTTTTGGGAAGCCACAACTATTTAGTTCAAGCTGTGTGCACTGTGGCGGTCCATGAGGCTGAGGAAGGTGCAGCACTCAGTACCTTGGCTTGCACTGAGCAGTAGCACTGAAGAGCTGCAGGTGGCACAACTCTTATGAACTCAAGCAGTTTCTCTTGCTAAGGTGTCAGCTCCTTTTCCAGCCACAACCAGCCGGATACAGTTGCTGCTGTTGTCCCGAAGGTGTGAAGGCCGTCCTGCTGTCAGGACTGGGGAATTGCCTTCCATGTCCTGGTTTCTGCCCAAAAAGGAGGTGTTTCTGGCCTTGATCCTCGGCTTGCAGATGTGGGGGGGAGGCTGTGCAGGTAAGGGAGGGCAGCCTAGACCTTAAGTGATTTTGGGCTTCAGCAAACCTGTGTCATCCTGGTTTGTGAGAGATGGGGCAGGGTTCTTCCAAGGGTGCCTCTGGTGAAGCTTTGAAATTGCCATTTCAGGCAGCAGAGAACCACTGACAGCCTGGGGGATGAACTGGAAATGAGACTTAAAAGCTTCTGTGACTTGGGAATCCCGTGTGCAACTTTCATCAGGCTCCCAGTAGGATCAAACCACTGCAGCACTGCTCCCCTCTCTCTCCCGCTTGTGATCTCTACCACTAGAGAGATTCTGCTGCAAACCTGCAATTTAAAGGCAAGGTTACTGCATTGCACTCTGCAGAGGAGGCCAATGAGGGAAAAGATGAGGTGGTTCAGGCTCACGTAGGGTTTGCATTCAGCCAGATGCTGTCCTGACTTCTTTCCTGGGGTGATGCTGGGCAAAGTTCCCTTCCTCTCTTTGGCACCTCTGTTTTCATTCACGAGAAACCCATTTGTGTCACTGAAGTTGTTTGATGCCAAACACGATTGGTGTTGCTTTGGAAGTGCAACCGGGATCCTCTGGCGCAAGGCAGTGCGATACTGTCCTTCTCATCCTGTGGGTGCAAAAGGGAAGGGGAAAGTGTGCTGCTGTAACGTGCAGCTGAAACCTGGTTGCTTCTGAGTGTCCCAGTGCCTGATTCTTTTTCTTGAGTCTGCCAGCTTTAAGAAACCTCTGATAGCTTGTCAGTGATGGAGTAAAACTCGCGCTGTGCTGGGAATAAGGATCCATGGGGGGAGCCTGTGTCTCAGGGTCAGCCCCGTGCTGACTGCTGCTCTTCCTCCCAAGTGCTTTGCTGGTTGTTGCACGGACGACAACAGGCTCTGCAAATCTGCTGCTTCTTCAATGTCTCCTTGGTTTGTCTCTCTCCACATGGCACAGTCTAGCCGAGCAGAAGAGGACAGCTGGTTGATGTTCATAAGGAGCACGGGGTGTCCCACCCTCTCAGAGAACACCTTCCCTTCCCATCTGCCCTCCCAAGCCAGGGGAATAGGTGCATTGAGCTCCATGCCTTTCTTTCTGCAGTGCTATTTTCACCATTGTGCCCATGGTAATGATGGCTGTGAAGAACCGCCCTAATCCTCTCCTCCGTCCTTCTCCTCTCCTGAAATGAGGTCCTTTGGCAGTCCACGTCAGCTGCTCCATGTGCCAAGATAGGAGACATCAGGTTTCTGGTGAGGCTGGGGCGCTTGTTGCAGAAGCATTTCTGATCAAAGCAGCCAAAGCCGACCCCAGGGCCTTTATTTTTTGTTTTCGGGCTCTGCTGCCAGGCTGTGACTCACGGGCCTTCATTAAGTGTCCTCTCAGAGTGTTCAGAGGTAGCAGTTATTATCTGGAAGGACACATTCCATGTAGCACATGGGTTGCAGAAAGAGCACTGTGAACTGTTAGTTCACATCCTGACCTGCAGCATGAAATGATCCCTCCTGTGGAAGGAGTCCAAACTTGAGGCCCCCAAGTTCAATCGGGGACTCAGCAATCCAGTCCTAACCTGGATGTTACCATCTGAGTGTCCCCTTCCAGTGTCGTCTGTGAGCCTGGACACGAGGCTGGCGAGGTTTAACAAGCTTTTTGAGTTCTACCTGCAGGAGGAACAGGAAAAACGCTCTCACTTTCCTGGTGATGCCAAGCAAAACCCCATGTCCTTGCAATCAGCGAGAGCCGTTTTGTGGGTATCGCATGGTCGAGCTGAGATGGCTGCCTGTCTGAGTAAACATGCAACATCCCTTCTCATCTTGGAGTGAAGCCTGGAATATCCCAACCTCTTCTTTCTTTTCCAGGGGGGAAACTAGGTTATGTAAATTTTGATTTTGTTTTTGAGAAGGGGCTGCCTGGTCTCTTCTTGCTTGCTCCTGCAGCGCATGTAAAGGCTTGAGAGCCACCAGGCCGCACAAGTGCGGTGTCATCACAGGCACTGTAGCTGGCAGCAGCACGATATGAGCAAGAGAACTGTGTCGAGCAGGCAGTATTGGTGGAGAGTTGGATCTGCTGAGCTTGAGCTTCAGAGCATCCTGTGGGTGTGTGAGAAGCTGTTCTGGAGTGTGCCCCAGGGCTTCCTGCTTCATTCCAGTTGCTGTGTCCTCCACAATGGCTTAAGCTGCTCTTGAGCTCCTGAGGTTCATTAAGGGGAGGTCTGGATTGTGGCTGAGTCCTGTCCACATCAAGATGTGATTATGGCAGAGCCGTGAAGTTAGATTGGCAGCCTAAGCTGTTGAGTGGAAACCTTTCCTAATGGCTGTGTTCCTGTTAAGTGGTTTGCTGTAAGGGCTGATTAAGCAGGCCCTACAGGAGTCCCTCCTCTCCCCTGCTGTCTTTTTTTGGGCAGCGGATCATCTTCTTGATTTCCCTGAATTCCATTCTTTATGGAACAATCCTTTTCCCGTGTAGATTCTTGCTCTTGACCTGTTACAGTGCTGGGTCATTTCTCTTGTATGAGGCTATGAATGCAAGCTTCCAGTGGGGGTGCTGTATCAGGATTGTTCCTGAGAGCTGTGCTGATCCCTAGAAAAGGAGAGGCTTTAGTGCTAGCCCATAAGCTTTTTCCTCAGGTGCCTTAGAGAAGTCAATCTGGCGAGTGCCTTGGACCCAGCAGCACCTGGATGTATGGAGATGTGTCCCTTGTGTGAGGATCGTGGGCCTCACTGGATGGCTTTCTGGTGCTTGGTGGCCAGCAAGGCATCATCCCTGGCAAGGGGGTGTGTGTGCTGCACCCTCCTCTGATTAGCTTGTAAAGGAAGCAATGGCACGTGCCCAAGCTCTAAGCTCCCTCCTGCACTAGTTAAAGAGTGTGGTACAGAATGATGCCAGCAGTCAGTTTGGTCTCGGTATGGAGCAAATATGCCCCCAGGCCTTGGGCACTCGCAGTAACCCTGCCGGGCTCTCCTTTGCACTCCTCACTGTTTGAGATGCACCTTTGCAGTGTTCTCCAGGTTCTTGCTGAAGCTGTACTTTTTTTGGTGCGTGGCAGCTCAGGTTGTGATGTTGAGTTTGGGTTATCTGGGGCCGGGATCAACTGCAGAGTCAGACAGATGCCTGAGGCCCTGAGCCTCCAGCTGCCCTGGCTAAGGAATGGGGATGCAGGAATGGGAGGAGGCTTGGCAGCAAGGGCCTTTGTGTCATGGGCAGTGTCTCCTGTCCCACATGGGGACTTTGTTTGCAGGTTTTGAGAAGAATCCAAGTGACTTTACTCTTTCAGACTTTTGCAGTTACTGGCGGTTGTGTTTGAAAGGGTTCTTCTCTGCCTGTCCTTGCCCGTGTTTTCTCCTGACTCAGAGCAGGTTGTGCATCAGGAACTACTTGCAGCTGCAGGCCATAACTTCCCATGTTGTAGCTCTTAATTTTTGTGGGGCTGTCCTCTAAGCTGTCAGTGCTGTGTCAGTGGCAGAACCGTAGCTAGTAAATACTTGATGTCTGCCGGGAGTGCTGGAGGCTCCATTCAGTTCAAGGCTCTTCTGGACAAATTCCTGAGAATAGCCAAGAGCAGAGTGGAATCAGAGCCTGGCTGTGCTGATAGAAAAATGACTCTGTTCTTTTTATCTGCTTCCGTCAACTCAATATTGAATTCCTGTAGAGCGTTATTACGGTGCCAGAGGTGTAGCTACTTACGTCAAGTGTATTTGTAATGCTGGTGGCTGAAGGGCTGTACGAGGTGCCTTTGCTTCAGCAGTTTGGAGGAAGGAGAGCATATAGAAACCAGGGGTGCCTGCTGAAATGTGTGACAAGGCTTCCTGGGCCTGAGCACCAGTGCCAGGATCCTGTGGGAGAGCAGCAGAGAGAGAAGACCCTGAGGAAGCAGCAGACAGTTGCAGAAACTGGTAGCGTGGCCCAGACTTAAATCCCTGAGCCAGAGCTCAGTCTCTTCTGAGGGTAACAAAAGCCCCTTCCTGGTGCCAGTAAAGGCGAGGGACTTTGGACAGTGTTTCTGCAGCTGCTTCCGCTCTCCTCTAAATTCTGTTGACAAGTGTTGCTTGCTCCTTGCTCTTTGCTGATGCTCTAAATAAGGCTTACAGGGCTGTAGTGGCAACAAGAATGTGCTGTTTGAAGATAAATGGTTTGCTGTCACTTCTGTTTCCAGGGGGAGATATCTTGCCAAATTCTTCACTTGAAATCAATGTGATCTTTAAGCCCAAAGAAGCCAGAGTCTACCAGAGGCAGCCTACTGTGACATCTCAGGTACAGCTCCTTCCTCCTGCTCCTGTTCCCACAGAGGAGGTACAAACACTCTTCCAGCCCACTGGGATCTCGTGTAGCTCTGGAGGGCTCAAGAGGACAAGTGCTGGCACATGCTTGCCTGTCCTGCGGTTCCCGTGGTCTCCTGTCCCAGGCCAGGCTCAGGATGCCTGGCTCTGGCTTCCTGACTCCAGAAGAGACAAGCATGAAGGAATAAGCTTTCCTGCACGGGTTTGCAGCATTTGCAACACACACAGCTTTAATGAAGGAGCACCAGGAGCCTGTAGACCATTACCTCCAAGATGATCTTGGTTTGTGTGGCTCTCTCCTCCTCCTGGTGCTGCTCGCCTTGTTTGCAGATAGTAGAATGGATGGCAGTGAGATCTCATCCAAAATTTGAGCCGGATTCAGGCTTCAGTGGCTGAGAGCAGCTTTCAGACTGAAGATCTTGTGCTCTGGCATCTCTAGCAAATCTAGGGAAGAAGCCACCCTGGAGTTTGGCTGTAAGCCTTGAGGTCTCGGTTGCCTTTGCACCAGGGATGTGCATGTTAGCAGTACATGTCTTACTTATGTGATCTGCTCAGTGAGAGGGCTGGTTTTCCAGGGGCTGGAGGATGACACAAGGGGTGATGGGTTTGAGCTTAAACAGGGAGATTTAGTTTAGATATCCAGAATGATTGTTTGCTGTTGAGAGTGGTGAGGCACTGAACAGGCTGCCCAAGGAAGTTGCTCCGTCCCTGCAATGTTCAAGTTCAGCTGGTGGGACTTGGAGCCCTGGTCTAGTGGAAGGTGTCGCTGTCCATGGCAAGGGGCTGGAAGTGGATGATCTTGAGGTCCTTTCCAACGACAACATTCTGTGGTTCTCTGAGACACCATCCCAGGGGTTGTTGAAATGAGAAACCAGCCCCAAGGCTGATCTCCTGAGGGACGAGATGGGTCCCCGTATCTTCTCCTGGAGCATCTGGAGGTGGTTCCATGCAGGCCAGGGACCGGCAGCAGCACTGAACAACCTTGGAAAGTGCCGGGTAGCAGAAGGAATTGCGCTCACAGAGATTTCCCTCCACAGGCTGTGAGACCAGGCTGCCCCTGTGCATCATCGGGGAAGGCGTCGGGCCCCCAGGTGGAACTCAGCTGCGACCAACTGAGCGTCGGGAAGGTGTTTGTTTGGCTCAAGCCACGCTACGGGTGAGCAGGACGGTGGCAGGGCATGGGGTGGATCTGGATGGCTCGTGGGCAGCAGTGAGCCTTTGTGAGGTGTGGGATGGGTCTGAATCAAGTTGGTGGTGCTTGAGCAGGTTCCTTGCCACTGCAGGTCAAGTGGAGTGCTCTGTGTCAGGGAATAAGGCGAGTGGCTCTGTTTGTGTGAAGTTATCCCTGCTTTGTCATGAAAAGCCCTGAGGCAGAACTTGTCCTGTGTATTTGGCATCAGCGCTCAGCATCTTCTCCTTTTACAGATGTTAATTGCTAAAGTAGAAAAGAAGTGAGCCTTCAGTAAGTAAAGAGGATTCTTCATGTATTTCCATGTTGCTTTCTTGGCTGCTGCTGCTGCAGGTTCTCCTGCTCAACAGAGGAGTTCCTGAGGCTCCCTTCAGCATGGTGTATCCGAGAGAGCTCTGACTCCTGCTACGAGGTGGCTCTGCGTGGGGAGGCCTCAGGCATCAGCTACCTCCTGGACACCACCGAGATCGACTGCGGTCTGCAGGTAACGCACGCTGCTCTTGTCAGAGCTCCTTGTCTCCAGCCATGACCGTGGGCTGCTGCCCCCCGGGTCGAGGGCTCTCCCCCCTTCCCAGCTGCTCTGCTGGCTCTGTGGCTCGGAAGTCCATTGTTTGGGTGATAGCTCCAAGCTGGTGTTTAATGGCCATCTCCAGCCCATCCCAAAGCTGGAATCCCTCCTCTTGGAGGGAACTAACGCTGCCTCCTGGGCTGCGGATCCCATTTGCTCCTCCAGAGGGATGTTCCCTCAGATGTCCATCTGCTTGAAATGGGCTCCTAAAGCAAGAGTGCAAGATGTGCTCTCTTTTAATGCTCCTGATTCATCGGCCAAGGAGGCAGCTGACTTGGGCTTTCCAGTTCACCTGTAGCTGGATAGAAATGTCCCAGAATAACCCTCACTGTACTTCTTTCCAGTTACATCCCCACAGCTGTTTCCAGCTGTTGGCCATGTGTGTTGTTGCCCTGTTTGTCTCCCTTTTGGCTTTGTATTTGCCCACAAATACTTGTGTGCAGGTGCTTTTTCTCCTGAAATGCCTCAGTGTCTCCTCCTGTGTTTCAGCTGCGTTGCTGTTATGACACCTTCAAAGTGCAGAGGGCTTGTGTCCCCTACTGGTTTTTCTTCCTGATCTTTCCATGGTTGTAATTGCACCTCTGCCACAAATACCTGTCCCTGTGTAGGGCTCAGAGGTACCCCTGCAGTCGCCTGGTTTGCCCGGTTAACCCCAGAGAGGCCCATGCCCATCTCTCCTGTCGCTCCCTGCTTCTGGCTGTGTTCCTTTGCTTTCGACCCTATTGGAAGAGGAATGAAATTGTGAGCAGCAGACGTGTGCCTGTAACTTCCTGCTCTTCTGTGTCCTCTCCTCAGGTGTTTAACAAAGTCTCGGAAGGCAGCAGTGACCCTGCAGAACAGTGGGAAGCTGGGATTTGCCTTTTGTGGTGCTGAGCCCCTGCACAGGCACTGCAGCCAGCCCTCTGCCTGGCGTGCCCCTGGTCGTGCCAAGCATGGTGAGTACACAAGGGCTTCACCCGGCCTGTGTCAGGCTGCCCAGGAGAGAGTTTTTGGGGGAAAATAGGGGGATGAGCACACACAACCCCGTCCAAAACCAGGCAGGAGAGACGGGGCTGTGAGCGATTGCTGCAGAGGCAGAGGAGGTGCATCGAGCACAATCCTAATGAGCCCCTGACTGGCCTTGGCCGCCACTGGCTCTGCTGTCCTACAGCAACCAGCAGTGGGAGGCACGATGGTTGCGGGAGCTCTTTGGAGCTGAGTGCTGAGCTCTTTCTGGGTTGTGCCATCACTGAGCATCACTCCATCCCAGTTGTCATCCTGCCGGGTGTCTTAGAGCTGGAGCAGTGTTCCTGCCTTGTTGCCCTTTTGCAATGGGAATAAGGAAGCAAAGGGCCGAGTGGCTTCTCACCTTCCTCAGTGCTTGTCCGCCTGAGGGATGACACGCTGATGTCCTCGCTCCTTCAAGCTGCTGTCCCAGGAGCTGCTGGCCCTGCTGGAAGCGCAGGCCCCCCTCGGTGCTCTTCCAGAGCAGCTGGTGAAAGAGCTTTGTTTTGTTGTGCCTGGCTCTGGCTAGCAGAGGGTAAACCCTGTCAGCAGAAGAGCTGTGCTCATGCTGAGCAGCAGGGCAGCCTTGCGAGGCCTCTGAAGGACATACTGCATCTCTTGGTGTAGGAGACTCGGCGTTTGGGTACAAGAAAGCTGGAGGTGGTGATGTCTGATGTTTCCTTATGTATGAGAAGCTGTCTTGTGTCCTCAGCGTGGTCTGTTGTGGGAGCCATCCCTCCACTGAGTCCTCTTTGGTACACTATCCTCCCTCCGTCTTCTGTGCCCCGCCGGGTTACATTGAACCTGGCAAGCAGCAAGTGCTGAAAGTCTATTACCTGCCAGGAGTGCCTGGAGTCTTCTGCAGGGCTTTCAGATCCAAGTGGGTCACCTGGAGCCAGCAAAATCTGCCTGAAAGGAGAAGGGACCTTTCCCAGGATCCACTTGGACCTGCCCAGGAACATCAAATGGTGAGCACTGCCTGTCTGCTCGCCGGAGGTCACCTGGCTTTCCCCCATCCTATGCCCATTAGGGCAGCTCACAGCACCTGCCCAGGCCTGGAGGTTTCAGGGCTGTCAGGCAAACTCAGCCCTCTGGTTTCTTCCTTGGTCTCTGGCAGACGAGCCCGTGTTGCTGTGCCGCAGGAACCATCCTGCACAGCTTGCCAGCATATGGCAGAGGTCTGGAAGATTAAGGGCTGGGCGAGCAAAGCACAGGGAAGCTGCAAGAGAGGCTGGCAGGGATTTGACCAGGGTTGGGTTTGCATCACGTTGTGGGGCTGAGATGCTCCTGTGTGGCGAGAAAGACGGCTGGGGGTGAGAAGCAGCAGCAGTATCGCCTTTCTCTCCATTGCTGGAGCAGTTTGTGTCTGCGTGTGGGGGAATGGGGCTTCCGTCTTCCATGGGATTTGTGCTGCCCACTGCTATTGGTGGTGTTCTGTGCTTTCAGGCAACGCCAAATATGAGAAGATCCTCCAAAAGGCCCAAGAAAAGCTGGACAAAGGCAGCCAGAGAGACGAGCCCATTGCTCTGGGGGAGGCTGTGGCAGCCGAGCCCCGCATGGACGACTCGGGCACCATGGTGAGTAGAGCTGCTGCCCCTGTCCCACACGTGCCACCCTCCTGCGTGTCACTGGAGCCCCTGCGCCCCACAGCCCTGTGCCCAGGGCTCTGATGGCACTGGGTGCCTCCCTGCACAGCCCTGGCCACGGACTGTGTCAGCTCAGCGTGCCCCATGGGCTCTCACCTCTGTGAGTTGTCCCTCCTGGAGATGCACCAGCTCCTGACTACCCCAGGAGATGCTAAGGGCTGTGCTCAAGCAGTTGGTTTTATGGTGCTCTGAAGGACATTCAGGTTGGTGCTGGGGGTTTTGTTGCTCACCGGCCAAGCCCTGCCAGCTTTCACAGCGTGTAAAGCATCAGCCTGATGCACCCCTGCTTTGGTGCTAACTGGGGGCAGGGACATACTTTGGAGCTTTGGAAGTTTCTGGCTTGTCTGTCCATGTGTCCAGATCAGCTTTGATAACTGGGCAGGAAGAGACACTGGAGTTCATTTCTTTGGAGCTATGATCCTGCCTGAGAGAGCAGGAAGTGTCCCAGACACTGAGCAGTGAGACAGAATGACTCCATCGCCTCTCTCAACAAGAGCAGGGTGATCCTCCACCTGAGACAAGCTTGTGCCTTGGAAGGACCTTTGCTAAGCAGCCCCTGTCTTTTACTTTCCTCAGTGGATGCTCAGCTGCAGATGCAGATAGAGGAGATGCTGATGGAGGAACATGCCGTGAGCAGCAGAAGCTCTCAGCTCCCGTCCCCCGGAGGACACTGCCTTTCACCAGCGTGTACATCGGAGGCTTCTCAAGTTAGTAGGGAGTCCTGTAGCCTGTGTGCAGGGGCCCGAGGTAACAGCCAGCAGTGCAGGCCTGCTCCTGAGAGCTCCTTGTGCCTCAGAGCTGGGAACAGCTGCGGACTTCAGAAGGGGGCCTGATGCTGAGAGCTATGATGTGCTCCCTGTGGGCAGCTCGGTGTCCTCGCTTGCACAGTGCTCCCCTGAGCTCTGGAGGTGCTCCCCTCCCCACAGTTGGTGGGTTCTGTTCTCAGAGCTGAGGGGTGCAGACGAGCAAGCCCTTGCAGACAGCACAGGCACCAGCCCTGCTGACCATCTCTGAAAGGGGCATCTCAAAGCTGGCGTCTTTTGTGCCAAGAAACAGACCCCACTATGCAGGAAGAGCGGGAATGGTCCAGATCCCTTATGCACTTTTCCAAGGGGGATTGCCTGCCAAAGGCCTCTGCAAGGAAATGCTATTACAAGTCCTGAAGCAGTTTCAGGCTGGGCTGGACACCAGCTTAGCAGTTTGATTGAGGGACAGTGGGGATGCAGTGGACTTCTCTGCAATGACTTTTTGCAGCATAGGAACTGTGTCCAGTACCGCTTTAAAATCATCAAAGATCCCATTGGTGGCTGATAAATCCTAGGCCCTGCACTCACCATGACTTAGCCAAGTGGTTATTACTGGGTGCTCAGGCCTGGGTTTTCCTGGCTTGGCTTGAGCTTATCAGAGCATGAATACAGAATTATCCACTCCATTTGCTTCTCCAGCCCACGCCATGCTGGGGTTTACAGAGTGTCCCTTATTCCTCCTTTCAGAGCTGAGCTGCCCGAATACATCCTGGACCTTGGCTATGTTGTTCCCGTGACATCCACACACACATGGTGAAGATCACCAACACCGGGCACTTCCCTGCATCTTTTCCGTGTCGATGGATATGTCCTGTATAACACAGGTAACCCATGGTGGAGAGGCTTCACGGGGGCTTGAAGGAGCTACCTCTGACACATCAGCTGAAGCCATTGGTCACAGGGAGATTTGAGTACTTCCTTGGACAGCTTTTTCCTCCTTAGTACCCCCGTGCTGGGTGCCCTGTTCAAGAGGCCTGACTTCTGGCGAGCAGTGCCCAGGACCTGCTCTGCCTGTGGCTGCCCTAAAATCTGATTGCAGGGCCAGAAGGGCTGATCACCTTGATCCCTCTCAGCATCTTCTGCTCTTGGCTCCCGTGAGCGCATCCCAGTTTTTTTTGTGCACTCTGAGGGTTTATGTTGCAAACAGATGGACCCTCTGTGGTTCGGAAGTGCTTTGTTTAGATGTTCATAGTGCCAGAGCACTTCTGCTCAGCCTTTATTGACCGGCCTGTGGGATCCTCTGCTCTATGGAAACAGGCTTCCCAAAGAGGCCTTGACTGTGAGGCTGCAGCTCCAGCACATGGTGACTGCTGTCTCTGCGGGGTGGCCGTCGTCTCTTCTAAGCCGCTGTCCAGGGAACACCCCAGCATTTGGTATCTTAGGTGGCAATTCTCCTTTGGAGAGGTCTATGCATCCTTCCCTGAGATGCCTGATGAAGGAATTGCTGGAGTTCCTTAAGCAATGTGATTCCTTTTTACTATGTAACCCCTTTGCCAAAGGGAGAAGAGCAGCTTCTCTGGAGATGCAAAGGGGTCTTTCCCAGAGCTGCCAGCCAGGACACCCCTGGTGGCCTTACCGTGCTTCTGAGCCATTTCCTGTTGCTGTGCATATCTCAGCTGCTTTATTTTGCTGTGTTCAGGCTTCAGCGTGTGCCTGGAGCGTGTGAAGCGCCTGCCCTCCTGTGAGAGCAAGACATTTGAAGTGTGCTTCGACCCACAAAGTGCCAACCTGCCCCTGGGAAAAGTGGATGTGCTCCTGCCCATCAAGGTACTCCAGCTTCTGGGGCAGGCAGCAGGTTGGGCACAGCAGCGAGTATCGGGTAGGCTCTCAACTGGATGCTCTGTCCTTCTCTAGGTCAGAGGAGGCCCCACATTCCAGGTCCGCCTCCGTGCCATGGTGGCTGAGCCGTCCCTCTGCGTGTCCAGGGACAGGCTGGAGTTCGCTGCTGTCCAGTGTGGGCAGTGCCAGGAAGAAACCATCCAGCTCCACAACACGTTCCAGGTCCCCTGTAAATGGTCCATCAGCATGACTGATCCTGTTGAGGAGGTAAAGCACAGACAACGTGTAACACACAACTTCTCGGTTGGGTTCTCTTTGCCTTTCCTGCCTTTTGTGCCCTCTGTCTGCCTGAGCACTTGGGCTGCAGCTCGCTTGAGGAAGCTTTTGAGGGTACAGAGCAAGGCTGGTTCACCTGGGCCTGTTCACTAGCTGATGCTTCACTTCTCTGCCATCTTCACCCATTCCTCCTCCTCTGAGGACACTGCCTCCCCATCTGCCTGCCCTGCCAGCATGTTTTGCCCTCCAGTTCTAGGCAGTGGTTGTCCACGTCTGGGTGGGGTGAAGGTGCTCCTGCACCGTGCCAGCATCTCGGAGCACTGCAGGAACCGAGGGTCTGTCCTCACAGACCCAGGAGACCTCACGCCACTGGTTTTCTGTGCGCAGGTGGACAAACATCTGCCAGGGAGCGAAGCACCAGAAGCTGCTGGAGGAGATGAAGTCTGTGCCCTGTGGCTTTGAGGTGCTGCCCTCAGCTGGAAGCCTCGCTCCAGGACAGCAGTTGCCACGTCCAAGTCCGTTTTTTCACCCACGGAAGAGGTGAGATTGGTGGGTGTCACGCCAGGAGGTCTGGCAGGGCAGTGTGGTAAGGGGAGGCTAGCCCAGGGAGCGGGAGATGAGCTCTGCCTCCACGTGGAGCTTCCTGCGCCTCAGTTTCCCCTGCACGTTCCCAAGCAGTTCGGGAGTCAGCTTAAATGATGGGAGCATTCCCAAAGGCAGTTTGCATGTGGCCACCGTGGACTTGGAAACTGTAGCGTGTGACAGGATGGACACAAGTGCTTCCACGCCTGGGAACAGTCCCAGGGATCTCAATTGCTCGTGGAGATTTCAGCGTCTCGTGTCTGGCTTTGACCAGAGGCAAGCACTGAGCAGAGAAGATGATCCTTATTTGTGTCCAGTGAGAGCTCAGGTGCCTCTTGCACACAGCTGATGTTTGCCTGGTGCTGCAGTGCCAGGACTGTGTCTGAGGAAGCAGACCTTTCTCATGAGCGTTGCGCTCCCCCATGCCCAGGTGAAAACCTCTGAGAGCCCATTTTAGATCCACCTGGGAGCCAACTGTCCAGTTATGCTCCAGAGCAGGACTCGCTGCAGTTCCTGAGAGCCATGCAGATGCTGTAGCCCCTGCTCTAAGTAAATACCTGTTTTGGGTTCAGCTTGGAGGTGCTGACAAGACCCCTGACCCTGGGCGATTGTTGACTTGGAGGTGCTGTCAGCTGGGGCTTCACGGAGGAGCTTTCTGTGCTGCTTCTTTGCAGAAGTGCTACTGGGGCGAGCTGCAGATCCAGATTTGCCAGAGCAGCCAACGCCTGCAGGGTGCCGGTCTTGGGACGTGGTCTGGAGCCACGGCTGGAGTCCATCCCCGCAGAGCTGGAGCTGGGACCGCTGCTGCCCCAGAGCCAATGGGGAAGAGGGACAGTGGTGGTGAAGAAGCCCTGTGAGGTTTACTCAGTGCAGTTTGAGCAGCAGCACCTTGCTGAGGAGCAGGTGAGGGGAAGGTCTGTGCACACTCTGTAGATTCCCAGCACTCCAGCATGGCCAGGCTTGTGCAGGGAGACGTGGGCAGTGCGCAGGGCAAAGCCTGGTGGCCTTCCAGGGTTAGCCAGCTCTGCTGCAGGCTGCAGAGGTACTTGGATAATCCCTGCCCCTGGGGGGAAGGAATGTGGGAGGGGATGGCTCGGCTGGGGAGCCTGCTCACATGGTGAAGGTCAAGAAACTCATCCTGCCTATGGTTTCTCTTCCTTCTGTGCACAGCCCCTACGGACACCAAAGATGACAACAGCCCCAACAGCTTGTTGCTGCCTCCGTGTGCCCCAGGAGAGAAGCAGACTGATGAGGCCCAAGGAAGGGGCATAAAAATGAAGGTGAGATGAAATCTAAAGGCTAAAACTCCAGGTGGCAACCGGCAGGGTTTTCTCATTTCCTCCTCTCTTCCCCAGCCTCCCATGGTTTGGGTTCTGCCACTAGAGTGGCAGAAAGCCTTTTCTCCTTCTTTCCTTTGGCTTGATATCAATCCCTACCGCCTCAGGTTGACATGTGGATCCACCAGGAAAGGTGGTGAAGCTGGGAAACGTCTGCATTGGACAGACGGTGAAGAAGATGGTCACCGTAGCCAACAAGAGTGCAGCCCCTCTCACCTTTAAGCTGAGGGTCACGTCCACCGTGCCAGAGTTGCAGGAAGCTGGGGTAAGGGCCCGTTCCTTCTCTGCAGAGCACTTTGGTGTGCCTGCAGGGAGCGCTGAGCTGCTGTGGGTGGGAGCTAGTAGGTAATGACTCAGGTGTGGGCTGCCCTGGCTGCCTGTGCCTGCCCTGTCCTCCCTGCTGGCACTGCTCTGGCAGCAGATGCCTGCAGTGCGAATGCTTCAGCTGAGCTGGGTGCCAGGACTCCCGAGAGCCAGAAGTGAGAAGGCAGCACAATTCCTCTAGCCTGTTTTAGACACATCCATCAGGATGCAGCCATGTGTTTTAGATCTGGAAAGGTGAGGGAGGTGAATCTTGAAAGAGGGAGAGTTGCAGCTCTGTTGGAACGTATGTGAAAGCTTTAGAAGACAGAGTTGACCTCGCCGTGACCAGGTGGACACATGGTAGAAAACACCTTTGGTATTCCCTAGGAATGCCTAGGAGGGAATGAGTGGGACTGGGGCAGTGCTGGTGGGGACAGAAGAGGAATTGGAAGCCTCTTCCCTGAGTGTGGTGAGGGAGGCTCCACAGCTCGCTTGCCAGATGAAATAGTCTCCACTCGTTTCTTCGGGTAGGTTCTGTGCTTGAAGCCCAGCAAGGATCTAAAGCTGAAGGGCAGAGGAGACACCTGCAAAGTGGAGGTGACCTTCTCCCCGAAGCGCCGCATGCAGCCGTTCAGCGGGGAAGTGCTGCTGGAGTGCCGCGGGCTGGTGCGCTCCCTCTGTGTGGTGTGGGGCTCCTGCCAGGGCAGCCTCGTGAGCCTGGACCAGGACCAGCTCAGCTTTGGAGCCGTGGTGCAGCAGAGCTCCACGTGCCGGCGCGTCGTCATGCGGAACGCGGGCGACACGAGAGTCAGGTAAAGCAGCAGGTCCTGCCCAGCCTGAAGCCTTATTGCCAGGTGGCTCAGCGTCAGGCCTGAGATGTGGTGGGAAAGCCCACAAGAGACTTGGAGCCTCACACTGAGGCTTACACTGCCTTCACAGCTCCCCGTGGCTAATCCTTCTTTCCTGTCCTTGTGCTTTCCTCGGCAAGGTTTATGTGGGACGTGGAGAGCTTCAAGCCAGACTTTTCCATCAGCCCCACAAAGGGTTACATCAGCCCAGGGATGGATGTGCCCTTGGTTGTGACCTTCCGCCCCTCGAAGCTGAGCCAGGCTGTCCAGTACGAGGGGCTGCGGTGCTTCATCCAGGGCAGTGAGGCGCTGCGGCTTACGCTGGCAGGATCCTGCGTGGAGGCCCCTGGCCCCAAAGAGGTAACGCAGCAGGGACAGGATGGGCCCCTGGACCCCAGCATCTGCACCACATCTCTCCCCAGGGCAGGAACTGAAGGACACTTGTGAGCACAGACTCGCTGGTGCTGGGGTATCCCAGAGAGAAACTGCTGGGCAGGATTGCCAGAATTCCTGAGCCCTGTCATTGCCTTTCTCCCCCTGTTCAAGGTGCTGCTCCTCCAGTGAGCAGCTCAGCTGTCCTGGCTCTGCACTGCAGCACCCGTGCCATGGGAACACCCTGCCGGGCTCTTCTGAGACCCTCCTCACAGAGCCACCCCACTATATCCCAGCACTGCACCTGCAGCCACACTTCTCCCCCCTGCTGGGCCAGGGGAGGGCATTCAGCAGTAGGAAGGGGCAAGGCATCTGCATCCAGTCCCTGGGATGGGGCAGCCTGGGAGCTGTTAGCTCTTGCTCCAAAGAGAGCGTGGAGCTCCTCTTCCTCCTGCCCATGAAGGAAGGGGCTGTGTGGCTGCAGATCTTGTCCTTGCACAGGAGTTTCCTTTCAGGACTCCCTGTTTCCTTTCACCCAGCATGCGAAAGGCTTGTTCTGCTCCCTTCTTCAAGAGCAACCAGCTTGATTTACTCCAAAAGCTATGGCCAAAGCATAATTTTTGCATGTGACAAGGAAAAGCTGCTCCCTGTGCTCCAGGTCCTGGTGCAGAGCCAGCGTGAGAAGAGTGGGAAGGGTTGTGGGTATGACCCAGCAGCCTCTGTGCTCCTCTGTTACAGACGCTGACTTTCAGCTGCCATGTGCGTGAGAGGCAGAGCCAGACCATCCTCCTGTCCAACCCGAGCAGCGAGGCCTGGACCCTGCAGCCCATCATTGAGGGGAAATACTGGAAAGGGCCTGAATTTATCCATCTGGAGGCCAGGCAAAAAGAAAAGGTCTACCAGGTCACCTACAGACCCCTAACCATGAGCTCTGAGAACAAGAAGCACAGGTACGTGAGCTGTGCCAGCGTGTGCTGACCCTCGTGGCATGACCCTTGTAGCTCACCCTGCTTTGGGCAGGAGGTTGGCCGAGATGACCTTCAGAGGTCCTGTCCAAGCTGAAGGTGTCCTGTGCCCTCTGTTGGAAGCTGGGTTTTGTGGTGGCTGGGGACCAGGCAAAGGCAAAGGGCAGATGGGAACTCGGGCCTGACACCAAACGTGTTGGAGCAGCTGACCTAAAGAGCCAGGCTTTCTGAAGGCCAAGAAATGAAGTTTGTTCTGCGCAGCTCCTGGTGGCTGCTTGTGGCAGCCCAGGGGGCTCAGAGACCCCCACGCTCAGCGCACGGCTGCACAGGCTCTCCGAGCCCTGGGCACAACCACGTGTGCCTGTCCTTGTGCAGCTTGCAGGGAGCAAGAAGGGCAAAGCTGCCCTGCAGTTTCTCAGTGCCCTCCTGGCCGTGAACAGGCAAGTGGGAAACGAGAGAGATCTCTTGACAGTCATGCAGGAGCTGTGGGAGGAGCCCTTCCTGCAGGTCTCAGGCTGGGCACATGGGGGTGACTGGCCCCTCTGCAATGTTTTCTGTGCCATAAGGGGTCAGTTCAGAAGGGCTCTGGGGTGCTGGAGCTGCCGGGTCCTTGTCCCGCTCCAGCTGACCTTACAGTAGGCCAGAAATGAGGTCAGATATTTCTGGTCTCCGTCTCCAGGGTGCTCAGCAGATCTGTGCCCTTAGGGTTGCACGTGCTCAGCATGTCTTTAATGTAGAGCCTGCGTGAGGAGTCTTGCAGCTTTCAGCTGCTGTGGAGGCAGAGGAGATGGCAGAGGCAGGTGTCTGGGATCCATGGGCACCCAGAATGAGCATGGATATGAGCTTTCCATGGCCCACGGCTGGTGGGCCCCTGTTGTGCCAGCTTAGAGGCTGCTGTCTGGGCAGTGCTGTTGGGGCTAAGGCCAGCAGGACTGAGGCAATGGAGCTCATCAGGGACGGGCACCCCCTGCCCAGGACTGTCCCTGCATGAGCACAGGCTGGCAGGGACGTGCCCAGGTGAGTGTGTCCAGTAAGGGAGTGTTGGGATGTGCAGAGCAGCTCTGCTGCAGGGCCTGTGTCTCCTTGCTTTGCCCAGAGATGCTGCCTCTGTGTCCTGTAGCTGTGCCATGTGCTGTGGGCCATGCACCCACTCACAACCAGCTCTGAGCAGGTGCGATGCTGGTGCCTCCTCCTGCATGGGACAGGGCTGCAGGCAGAGCTCTGCCAGCTGGGCGTGCTGGAAGTTGCTTCAGTGAGAGCCTGAGGCATGGGGCTGGCCAGGGGTGCTCCAGAGCCGACTTGTCCTATTCGTTGTCTGTAGGGCTCCATCTTCTTCCCCCTGCCGGACGGGACAGGCTTACGCTACCACCTGGAAGGAACTGCTGAAGCCCCCAGGTGTTCAGGGGCCATTTCCCGGCAGGTTCCATGCAGGAAGTGCCACACGGAGCTCATCCCTGTGTCCAACTGGCTGCACAGACCACAGAGGTGAGTCCATCCCAGGAAGTCTGGAAGTGCCTGGAAGCTCCTTCCCTGAAAGCTTGTCCCTCTCCTTGGCCGTGTCTGGCCATACCCACGTTCTGCCTGTGCAGAGGCACCTTGGAGGGCTTTCCTCCAAGGGGGATGAGAGCTGGTGCCCTGTGCCTGAGGCACTGAGGGTGAGAGGGGCTTGTATTGTACCCCCACTCGATGAGTGGTCCTATGGGAGTCCTTCGTGTTGACCTTCACTGTGTCCTTCTCACCCACAGGTTCTTGGTGGTTATTGACATGCTCAAACCAGAGAACCTGGAAAGCAGTTCTGTGCTGCAGGGGTGTTTCCTATATGGACGTGCCAAGCTCTGCGAAGAAGGACTACCAGCTCACCTTCCTCTCCTACAAAGAAGGAGTCTTCAGGGCAAAGGTAAGTGAGGACACTGGTCTGCAGGCCCTTCAAGGAGCTGTTGGCTCACCGAGAAGCTACATGCCTCTTCATACCTCCACGTGCACAGGTCCTATGAAATACCGCACGTGCTTTCTGTGGTCTTGTGCTCTTCCTCGGTGGGTGCTCACAGCCATTCCTGGAAGCAGGGCGCTGAGCTCAGTGGGCTCTTTTGGGTCTGTTTTCATGTGTGGAATGAGCAGCCCTTCCCTTCTGTCTGATTTAGGTGACCTTCCTCAATGAGACAACCGGAGAGTACTTGTTCCACATGGTGACTTTCAAGGCGGTGGCTTCAGGACCCATGGGCACTGTTCAAATGAGCACCGCTGTTCGGCAGAGAGTGTCCTCCAGCGTCAAGGTGGACAACCCTCTGCCTGTCCCGGTGACGTTTGACATCAACTGCAAAGTGCCCGACGTCAGCGTTCCCCAGCACTTTACTGTCCCTGCACAGTCGAAGGTAGGGGCAAAGCTCCTCCGGCTCCCTCTGCTCTCCCTGCTCCTGGCTGGAGGGGATGCTCTTGAAGGCTGATGCCTGAAAGGAGCCATGTGGGGCTTCCTTCCGTGGTGGCAGCTCCCTGCCGATGATCTAGAGAGGGAGCAGTGTGCGAGAATATCCCCAGTGGGCATCATCCTGCGCTGGTGGAGCCTGCCCTGCTGCCCCCTGGAACACGCTGCAAGTGGGCCTCACATGGCAGGTCCTTGTGCCACGTGCCCCTCATGTAGTGTGGTGCTTCCAGCTGTGAGTGGCTGCAGGACAAACCTCAGCGCACAGCCGGGTTGTCTGCAGCCTGGATTGACAGGAAGTGGTGTGTGCCCCGGGGGAGCACAGGGGCTTTTTATGGGTGGGAAGCTTCTGGCATCGTGCTGGAGGGCTGTGAGCTGTTGGGATCTGTCCCTAAGTGAACCGTCCCCCAGAAGGAGCAAGGCTGTGCCCGAGAGAGGGGAGTCAGAGCGGGGAAGGCAGCCCAGCCTTCTGGCACTGCCTGAGCACAGCAGGGACCAGCTGCCCCTTGTCAGGCACACGTGTTCCCTGCCTCTGCCTGACAAAGTGGCTTTTTCCTTCCTTCCTCCCAGGCGGATCTTGTCTTGGAGTATCAGCCCCTGCAAACGGGTGAGAGCAGCGGGCAGCTGGTGCTCCAGAGCAGCGACTTGGGCTCTCTGTTTTACACGCTGCAGCTGAAAGCCACCTGGAGCAGGCCAGAGAAGCCCGTGTATTTCCGCACCAGGCTGGGCTCCCGTCAGACCATCACCACCAAAATACGGCATTTTGCCCAGCAGAAGACCGAGTACCTCGTACAGGTGAGCACGGCTGCCGGGGCTCTGGCTGGGAGGCAGCTCCTCTGGCCAGCACCAGCCCTCTCCACCAAGGGCTCCAAGTGCCTCTGGCTTGGCGGGGCAGAGCCAGGGTGGCCATGTGAGCCCAGGGGTCTTCCCACTGGTGTGGGCTTGTCACCAGCTGCACTGTCCTCCCTTGCGGGCCCGTGTCTGCTGCCCTGGTTGGAGCTGCTTTTGCAGGCGCCACGGTGCCTGGGCTTGCTTCCCCCTTGCAGCCCAGGTCTGGCAGTCGGGCGTCTTGGGGCTTGGGTGCAGGGTTGTCCCTGCTGGGCACGTTTGCACAGTTCTCGTGCCCATTCCCCGCAGGCACTCACCAGGAGTGTGGTGTGGGTGGGTCAGGCCAGGGCCAGGGGACCATCGTGTTCTTCCCGAGGTGCTGGCTCTGCTGTTGTGACCCACCCCCCATGGTCTCTTGTCTCCCCTGCACAGACCGACTGTGCCAACTTCCAGACGGCAAAAATCCATCAGTGCGGCACCCGCCAGTGCTGGGGGCTCGGACCTGAGCGTGGAAGTGACCTTTGAGCCCTGCCACCTGGGCGAAGCCAAGGCCACGCTGCAGCTCAGCTCTGCATTGGGCGGGCAGTACTGCATCCCACTCATTGGCCTTGCGCTGCCCCCTGAAGCCCAGGGCCCCTTCCTCATCCCAGCCGGCGGCACCACCTCCATCTCCTTCAGGAACGTCTTCCGGAAGGCCACGGCGTTCCAATACGCAGTGAAGCACCCAGGCTTCACCGTCAGGGCCCCCGAGGTGCTGCGCGCCAAGAGCAGCACCACCATCACCGTCTCCTTCGCGGGCGGCCCGGCTCCTGTCACCAGCAGGCTGGTGGTCTCCTGCCCTGGGGGCTCCTGGATCTACCACCTCCGGGGCCTGCCCTCCCCCCGCAAGTGAGCAGCTGCCCCCGGCCCTTCCTGCCATGTTCGTGC
Organism: Melopsittacus undulatus; assembly: GCF_012275295.1. Taxonomy (NCBI): domain Eukaryota; kingdom Metazoa; phylum Chordata; class Aves; order Psittaciformes; family Psittaculidae; genus Melopsittacus; species Melopsittacus undulatus. The sequence goes on along the minus strand of NW_022994426.1, from coordinate 52,690 downwards.
TCTCTGGAGCAAATAAATGTCATTTAACATCCTCCCACACGACGTCCTTGTCTCTGAATGGGAGAGACGTGAATTTGCTGGATGGACACCCGGTGGACAAGGAATTGGCTGGATGACTGCACGCAGAGAGCTGCGGTCAGTGGCTCTATGTCCAACTGGAGACCAGTGAGGAATGGTGTCTCTCAGGGGTCGGTGTTGGGGCAGACCCTGTTCAACATCTTTGTCGGTGACACAGACAGTGGGATCGAGCACCCTCAGCAAGTTTGCTGACGACACCGAGCTGTGTGGTGCAGTCAGCATGCTGGAGGGAAGGGATGGCATCCAGAGGGACCTGGACATGCTGGAGAGGTGACCAACCTCCTGAAGTTCAGCAAAGCCGAGTGCAGCTCCTGCCCCTGGGTCAGGGCAATCCCAAGCACAGCTACAGGCTGCAGGGAGAAGTGATTCAGAGCAGCCCGAGGAGAAGGGCCTGGGGGTCGGGACATGAGCTGGCTTCAGCATGGGCTTGAGCCCAGAAACCCCCTGTGTCCTGGGCTGTATCACCACCAGCATGACCAGGTCAAGGTAGGTGATCCTGCTCCTCCACTCTGCTCTCATGAGACCCGCACTTGGAGCACTGGGTAGAGTTCTGGTGTCCTCAGCAGAAGGACGTAGAGCTGTTGGAGCAAATCCAGAGGAGGGTCATGAGGATGCTAAGGGGGATGGAGCAGCTGCTGTACAAAGACAGGCTGAGAAAGTTGGGGCTGCTCAGCCTGGAGAAGGGAAGGCTGCATGGAGACCTCATAGCAGCCTTCCAGCATCTGAAGGGGGCCTACAAGGATGCTGGGGAGGGACTCTTGATCAGGGCCGGTAGCAATAGGACAAGGGGTGATGGGCTTAAAGTGAAACAGAGGAAGTTCAGGTTAGCTAGAAGGAAGAAATTGTTCCCTGTGTGGGTGGTGAGGCACTGGCACAGGTTGCCCAAAGCAGTGGTGAATGCTCCATCCCTGGCAGTGTTCAAGGCCAGGCTGGACGTGGCTTGAGCACCATGATCTTGTGTGAGGTGTCCCTGCCTGTGGCAGGGTGTTGGAACTAGTTGATCTTTAGGTCCTTTCCAATCCAAACAGTTCTATGATTCTAAGATTCTTTGGGAAAGCATGGTTAAGACTTCAGGTGGTTCCCCTTAAAGGTAAAAAGTGGAGAATGAAAACCTTAGGCCCACTGTAGGAAAGGATCTGGTTCGAGACCATCTTAAGAACCTGACTGTGCAGAAGTCCATGGGACCTGATGAAATCCATCTGCGGGTCCTGAAGGAGCTGGCAAATGAAGCTGCTAAGGCACTGTCCATCATATTTGAACAATCATGGCAGTCAGGTGAAGCTCCCGACGACTGGAAAAAGGGAAATACAAGCCCCATTTTCAAGAGGGGGAAAATGGATGACCCAGGGAATTACAGAGCAGTCAGTGTCACCTCTGTGCCTGGCAACATCTGGGAGCAGATTCTCTTGGAAGGCATGCTAGGGCACATGAAAAACAACCAGGTGCTTGGTGACAGCCAGCAGGGCTTCACTAGGGGGAAATCCTGTCTGACCAATAGGGTGGCCTTCTATGATGGGGCTACGGAACGAATGGACAGGGTTAGAGCAGTTGATGTCACCAACCTGGACTTGTGCAAAGCGTTCAACACTGTCCCACACGACATCCTTGTCTCTAAATTGGAGAGACATCAATTTGATAGGTGGAGCACTCGGTGGGTAAAGAACTGGCTGGATGGGTGCACGCAAAGAGTTGTGGTCAATGGCTCAGTGTCCAGCTGGAGACCAGTAATGAGTGGTGTTCCTCAGGGATCGGTATTGGGACCGGTCTTGTTGGACAGCTTTGTCGCTGACATGGACAGTGGGATTGAGTGCGGCCTCAGCAAGTTTGCCGATGGCACCAAGCTGTGTGGTTCGGCTGATCCACCAGAGGGAAGGAATGCCATCCAGAGGGACCTTGACACACTTGTGAGGTGGCTGATGCCAACCTCATGAAGTTTAACCATGTCAAGTGCAAGGTCCTACACTTGGATTGAAGCAATCCCAGGCACAGCTACAGGTTGGGCAGAAGAGATTCAGAGCAGCCCAAGGAGAAGGTCTTGGGGGTGTTGGTCGATGAGAAAATGAACATGAGCCGGCTGCAGTGTGTGCTCACAGCCCAGAAACCAACCGTATCCTGGGCTGCATCAAAAGGAGTGTGACCAGCAGGTCAAAGGAGGTGATCCTGCCCCTCTACTCTGCTCTCATGAGACCTCACCTTGAGCATTGTGTGCCGTTCTGGTGTCCTCAACATAAAAAGGACATGGAACTGTTAGAACAAGTCCAGAGGAGGCCACGAGGATGATCAGGGACTGGAGCAGCTCCTGTAAGGAGACAGGCTGAGAAAGTTGGGGCTGTTCAGCCTGGAGAAGAGAAGGCTGCGTGGAGACCTCATAGCAGCTTCCAGTATCTGAAGGGGGCTATAGGGATGCTGGGGAGGGACTCTTCATTAAGGACTGTAGTGACAGGACAAGGGGTGATGGGTTGAAACTTAAACAGCAGAGGTTTAGACTGGATCTAAGGAAGAAATTCTTTCCTGTGAGGGTGCTGAGGCACTGGAATGGGTTGCACAGGGAGGTTGTGAATGCTCCATCCCTGTCGGTGTTCAAGGCCAGGTTGGATGAAGCCTTGGGTGCTATGGTTTAGTGTGAGGTGTCCTTGTCCATGGCACTGGATGATCTTGAGGTCCTTTCCAATCCTAACTATTCTATGATTCTATGATCCTACACCCTTGTATGTCTCCATCTATGCTCCCATGTCCTTGTACCCCCTCACCCTCCCCCGTGCTGCCCAGTGTTGTGCCGGTGTCCCAGTAACCGAGGGAGGAGAGAGGCTGGAGCTGGACTGTGCAGGGTGAGGGGCTGCACAGGGACCTGTACCCGGGATGGGGGACCCCCGCTATTGGGGTGCGTCCATGGGGTGCTGGGGGCTGTATCCAGTGTCCTGGGGCCTGTGTCCATGGGGTGCTGGGGGCTTTATACATAGTGTCCTGGGGCCTGTACCCATGGGGCTTTATGGGGTAATAATGGGGCTCTATGGGGCAACAATTGGGCTTTATGGGTTATTAATGGAGCTCTATGTGGTAATAATTGGGTAATAATGGGGCTCTATGAGGCAACAGTGGGGCTTTATGGGGTAATAATGGGGCTCTATGTGGTAATAATTGGGCACTAATGGGGCTCTATGAGGCAACAATGGGGCTTTATGGGGTAATAATGGGGCTCTATGTGGTAAGAATTGGGCAATAATGGGGCTCTATGAGGCAACAATGGGGCTCTATGGGGCAATAATGGGGCTCTGTGTGGTAGTAATTGGGCAATAATGGTGCTCTATGGGACAACAATGGGGCTCTATGTGTGTGTTCTGGCTGCAAAGCAGTGGGCATCTTGTGCCCAATCCCGATGTTTCAGCATTAGCAGATGTCATTTCTGAGCAGTGCAGCCACAATCCCAAGTCAGCAGAGCCTACGTGGAGCTGGGCAGGAACCGAGGATGAAGAAAGCCGTGGGTAAAGCAGCAGCAGTAGCAGTGCGAGCAAGAGGAGAAGAACCTGGGATGTGCTAAGACACAGCAGTGAACTGTGAGCAAGCTTTGGAGACCAGGCTCTCATCCGCTTAACGTGACCAATTGTATCTGAGCTGCTGTGTGCTACACTGGACATGTACCCACTGATACAGCAGCTACTGGTGATGTGTGCGATCTTAATACAGCCACTGATTGTGTATGGATCCAAGTATAATACACTGAGCTATTGTAAGCAGAGACTAACATGGAAATTCTAGCTTAGCCAATAGCTATGTGTAGATAGATGTGTGGACAAACCAATGTAACCAATGAAAGAGTGTTTAGGAGCGCGTGGGCTATCACTGACTATATAAATACAGGTGATCGTGATCAATAAAGCAAGCAAGAAATGTAACTCATATTGAGCACGTTCTGGACTTCGGCTGAGTCTTCTCCAACAAGGAACCAGCACTGGTGGTTGCAGCACTAAGGGATGCATCCAGCACCTGTATCCCTGGGGCAGTTGCGCTCTGGGCGCAGTGGAGGCAGCAGCTCCTTGGTTGCAGCTCCTTGGTGTCACCCTTAACGGTGATGGCAGCGCCAGCTTGGCTCCATGTCCTCATCCTTGTGTCCTTGCCCTGGCTGGTGCATGGCTCCTGGCACAGCTGTGGGTCAGTGGCACCAGCCTGCGGGGCTCCTGGTATTCCACAGGGAGATGCTGCTGCTGAACTCAGCTTCTGTCTGCATTAAGAAGAGACCTAAACCAGGTCTGGAACATGACTGTTCATCATTTCCAGAGTCACCACCAGTGGGGTGGTGGGACTGGGGGAGCCCCACTTGCTCTCCAGCACCCCATGCGGTGGCACAGCACAACTATGGGGCACCTCATAGGCTCCCTTGTCCCTGCAGCACCCAATGGGGTGCTCCTCTATGCTCATCTATGGGACACCCCATCGGGTAACTGGTTCAAACGTAAACAGGGATGTTCAGATTGAATATAAGGAAAAAGTCCTTTACTGTGAGGGTGCTGAGGCCCTGGAACACGTTGCCCAGAGGCTGTGGGTGCTCCATCCCTGGCAGGGTTCAAGGCCAGGCTGGATGGAGTCTTGGCTGACATGGTCTAGTGAGTGGTGTCTCTGCCTGTGGCAAGGGGCTTGGAAGTCCATGATCTCAAGGTCCTTTCCAACCCTAACTATTCTATGGGTCTATGATTCTAGAATACAGAGCCAGGCTCCTCTCCATGGTGCCTGGAGGGAGGACAAAAGGCAATGGGGGATAGTGAGAGAGGAGAGGTTGAGCCAGGACAGAAGGAATCCTTGTTCCCATAGGCTCAGGCAAGTGCTGCATCCGGTCACCCCAAGACTTGAAGGATCTCCTCAATCTGCAGGGCTGAATAAGGCAGCACTTGGTAAGATCAAGTCCTCTTCTTATTGGTTTTGTTCACAGTTTACAGATAGTATGTAAAACTTATTCTTTCTCTGTTTAAAAGGGGGGAGGGAGGTTCCATGGAGGGGGGTGAGGCACATGGGGAGCTGGGAGAGTCTGATGGGCTTGAGATGATTTGAATCACTATGGGATGCTCTGGAGCTCTGTGGAATGCTCTGGTTCTGGAATGCTGTGAATCCCTGTGGGGTGCTCTGAAGCCCTGTGAGATGCTCTGAACCCCTATGGGATGATCTTCTTGTGGGATGCTCTGAATCCCTATGGGATGCTCTGCTTCTAGGATGCTCTAAATCCCAATGGGATGCTATGGATCCCTATGGGATTCTCTAAATCCCTAAAAAATGCTCCGCTTGTGGGATGCTTTGAATCAGTATGGGATTCTCTGCTTGTGGGATGCTCTGAACACCTATGGGATGCTCGGAACACCTATGAGGTGCTCTGCTTGTGGGATGCTGTGAGTCTCTATGGTGGTCCCTTCCACCCCAAACCAGGTGACACCAAGGAAGTACTACCAAGGAGCTGCAACCACCATTAATGGTGACACCAAGATGCTGCAACCAAAGAGCTGAAACCAAGGAGCTGCAACCACCTCTGCACCCAAAGCACAACTGCCCCAGGGATACAGGTGCTGGATGCAGGTCCCTTGGTGCTGGGGCTGATGTCATAGAGAGGTATGTTCCATGGGGGGTGTTCCATGGAGGGGGGAGGGCCTTATGCAGAGATGGGAGAGTCTGATTGTCTTGGGATGATTTGAATCCCTGTGGGAAGCTCTGGTGCCCTGTGGGATCTCTGGCTGTGGGATGCTGTGAATCACTGTGGATGCTCTGAACCCCTGTGAGATTCTCTGAACCCCTACGGGATGCTCTGCTTGTGGGATGCTCTCAATCCCTATGGGATGCTCTGCTTGCAGGATGCTCAAAATCCTTATGGGATGATACGGAGCTCTCTGGGATTCTCTAAATTCCTATTGGATGCTCTGCTTGTGGGATGCTCTGAACATCTATGGAATGCTCTGCTTGTGGGATGATTTGAATCTGTATGGGTTGCTCTGCTTGTGGGATGCTGTGAATCCCTATGGGGATTTAAAGTCCCTTCCACCCCAAACCAGGTGACACCAACGAGGTACCCCCAAGGAGCTGCCACCACCACTAAGGGTGGCACGAAGGAGCTGCTACCAAAGAGCTGCAACCAAGGAGCTGCAACCACCTCTGTGCCCAAAGCACAACTGCCCCAGGGATACAGGTGCTGGATGCAGGTCCCTTGGTGCTGGGGCTGATGTCATAGAGGGGGAAGTTCCATGGCAGGGGGAGTTCCATGGAGGGGGGCAGGGCGTATGGGGAGATGGGAGAGTCTGATTGTCTTGGGATGATTTCAATCCCTATGGGGTGCTGTGGAGCCCTGGGGGATGCTCTGGTTGTGGGATGCTATGAATCCCTGTGGATGCTCTGAAAACCTGTGGGATGCTCTGCTTGCAGGATGCTCTGAATCCCTATGGGATGCTATGGAGGCCTCCGAGATTCTCTAAATCCCTATAGGATGCTCTGCTTGTGGGATGTTCTGAACACCTTTGGGATGCTCTGCTTGTGGGATGCTGTGAATCCCTCTGGGGATTTAAGGTCCCTTCCACCTCAAACCAGGCTGTGACTGTAGGACTGTAAAACACCATCTGCATTTGGCTGCAGAAGAGCTCTCAGCACTGAGGCAGCCCCAGGATCAGCTGCAGACATTGGTGCAGAACATCCTGTGTCTGCTGCTGGCCTGGGCAGAGGCCACTGGAGAGCGCTGAGGGCAGCTCAGGCCTGGAGAACAGCCAGGATCAAGGGCAGCAGCCACCTCCTCTGAGAGCAGCCCAAGGGCTGAGGCTCTGCAGTCTCTCCTTTCCCCTGCCCCAGCCTTGGCTTTCAGCCCCACAGCAGAGCCCTTCTGCAACCGCTTCTCAGCTCCTGCTGTTCCAGGGCTGCTCACTCTCCCCTTTCCAGGCTTCTTTTCCATCCCCAGGCTCCAGCAGCTCCAGCCCTGCTCCCTGCAGTGCAGTACCCGCTGCCTGTGACACGTGGCAGGGCACCAACAGCCACCGCAATCATACAAACCCCATTGGAGTCAAACCTGGGTTCATCAGCTGCCTCCCCTGGTGCATTGCAGGTCCCCAGGTCCCCTGGCTGTCACCTTGCCTTGGCTTTTGCACCTCTTGGGTGCCATTTCCCTGTGCTCCCTGCACTCCCTCCCCATCCCACACAGGCACAGAGCGGTTCTGGAGAGCTCTTTTTGGATGGAAACAAGAAAGAACACTCATAAACTCTACTAGAACACCCCTCAGGCCTCAATGCCTCCCCTCCTCCTGCTGCCCCCATCCCCACCTCACCCCTGCTCTGCTCTACTCCTCCCCTGGCATCCCCGGGCTGGCTGCAAGAGCCCTGCGCTTGCTGGGTGGCTTTGGCAAGTGCTGCCCCTGCCCTTCATCCCCCACTTCATCCCCCACTTCTCTGCTCTGCCAGGCTGGGACGCTTCCACGTCCATCTCCACAAGCCCACATCGCCCATGGGGCTCCATCCCGATGGGGTTGAATCCTCCCAGGCTCAGGTTGGCATTAGTGGTCTGTGGGATAGTGTAGTTGGGGTGAGCAGCTCCTCAGTCACTTGAAGGCATTGGTTGTGGGGGGGCAGCAGAGGAGCTGGGGTGGATGTTGCTGCCCGGGATGATGTTACTGCCCAGGGATGTCCCCATGCAGGTGGCCATGCTGGAGATGTTCATCTGAGCAAACTGCTGCCCCATGTGCTCAGAGCTGGGCATGGATTTCAGCAGCACTGGGGCAGCTGGGGACACAGTTGGGCTTTTTCCCCTTGTGATGTTGCTGTCTTCAAAGACATGTCAGTTTTCATCCCCTGCTACTTACTGTCGTGGTTTAAACTAAATCTGCACAGTTCCCCCTTTGTTTCCCCTCCCCCCCTCACCTTCCCACTCCCAGAGGGATGGGAACGAGAGCCAGAGGAATACAACTGCCAGGGATTGAGGTAAAATCAGTCCAGCAATCAAGGTACAACAGAAATAACTACCGGTACCAACAACAAATCAATGTTAGAGGAGGCAAACACAGAGAGAATACGATACCACCCGAGGCCACCAGGCCAGCCCGGGAGAGAGAGAGCTCCCCCCTCCCCTCCCCGCCAGCTTCCAGTTGCCTCCCCCAGCCCAGCCCGGAGTGTTAACTCCTTCCCTCCCATCCAGCTTCCAGTCCCCTCCCCGAGCAGGACGTGCTGTGCTATGGAACCTCCCCGGCTAGCCCAGACCAGGCCCTATCTCTGCCTCCTCCCTGGCAGAGCATGAGCTACTGCTGAACCCATGACATTATCCACCCCTTATTCCATACCATTCACGTCATGCTCAGATCCCACATTTTCAATATACCATCATATAGATATACATATATATATACATCTGCATACACCCAGACAGATAGAAAGAAATCATTTCTTAATACATGGACCAATCCCTATAATGCAATTGAGTCCATTTGGTCCATGATGTTAAGTTTGTAATAGTCTTTTTCAGCAGGAGAGTCTGTGTGCAGTGCTGGATTGTTGCCTGCCAATGTTGATCATCCCTTTACTGCAGAAGTCATCTGGTTCTATCCAAGTTCATTCTCTGTTGGGACGATGGTTAGAGGGAAGTCAGGGCCAGTCGCTGGTGACCTGAAGACATCTAGTTGATGGACTATAAAAATATTACACAGCAAGCAACAACGTATAATTAAGTTCATTGGCTTTTTTCCCCTAAAATCAAATCCCCTTGAGGTATACATTGGACTTCCCCATCTTCCTGCATTACCCACCAAGTATATCCGGGTCCTTGAGCAAAAGCAATCCCACGAGTGGGTTTGCCTTGGCCTGAAACAGGAGTAACCCAGACTGTCTTCCCTAGCAAATTCCTCATGTGCACTACAGGAACTTCGTCCCCCTCTACAATATGTAAAAGTTCTGACTGGGCTGGGCCAGCCCTGTTAGCAGATCCTCTGGTGTTGACCAACCAGGTGGCCTTTGGTAAATGTGTATCCCGATGCTTGAAAGTTCCCCCACCCATTGCTCTCAGTGTAGTTTTTAACAGCCCATTGTACTGTTCAATTTTCCCAGAGGCTGGTGCATGGTAGGGATGTGATATACCCACTCAATGCCATGCTCTTTGGCCCAAGTGCCTATAAGGTTGTTCCGAAAATGAGTCCCACTGTCTGACTCAGTTCTCTCTGGGGTGCCGTGTTGCCACAAAATCTGGTTCTCAAGGCCCAGGATAGTGTTCCGGGCAGTGGTGTGGGGCACAGCATATGTTTCCAGCCATCCTGTGGTTGTTTCCACCATGGTAAGCACATGGCGCTTGCCTTGGGGGGTTGGGGTGAGTGTGATATAGTCAATTTGCCAGGCCTCCCCATATTTATACTTCAGCCATCGTCCTCCATACCAAAGAGGTTTCAACCGTTTAGCTTGTTTAATTGCAGCACATGTCTCACACTCATGAATAACCTGGGCAATAGTGTCCATTGTTAAGTCCACCCCTCGATCATGAGCCCATCTGTACGTTGTGTCTCTGCCCTGATGGCCTGAAGCGTCGTGCGCCCTCCAGGCCAAAAATAATTCGCCTTTATGTTGCCAATCTAAGTCCATCTGAGCCACTTCAATCTTAGCAGCTTTATCCACTTGTTGGTTATTGTGGTGTTCCTCAGTGGCCCGACTCTTAGGTATGTGGGCATCTACATGGCGTACCCTCACCACCAGCTTCTGCACCCGGGCAGCGATATCTTGCCATAATGCAGCAGCCCAGATGGGTTTACCTCTGCGTTGCCAGTTGCTCTGCTTCCATTGCTGCAACCACCCCCACAGGGCATTTGCCACCATCCATGAGTTAGTATAGAGATAGAGTACTGGCCACCTTTCTCGCTCAGCAATGTCCAGGGCCAGCTGGATGGCTTTCACCTCGGCAAACTGACTCCATTCACCCTCTCCTTCAGCAGTTTCAGCAACTTGTCGCTGAGGACTCCATACAGCTGCCTTCCATCTCCGATGCTTTCCCACAGTACGGCAGGACCCATCAGTGAACAAGGCATACTGCTTTTCACTTTCTGACAATTTATTATAAGGTGGTGCCTCTTCGGCACGCATCACCTCCCTCTCTGGTGACATTCCAAAATCTTTGTCCTCTGGCCAGTCCATGATGACTTCCAGAATGCCTGGACGACTGGGATTTCCTATCTGAGCTCGTTGTGTAATTAGTGCAGCCCATTTACTCCAAGTAGCATCAGTTGCATGATGTGTAGAGGAGACCCTGCCTTTAAACAGCCAGCCCAGCACTGGCAAGTGGGGTGCCAAAAGGAGCTGTGCTTCAGTGCCAATCCCTTCCGAAGCAGCTCGAACCCCTTCATTAGCTGCCAATATCTCTTTCTCCGTTGGGGTATAGCTGACCTCAGAGCCTTTGTATCCCCGACTCCAAAAAACAAGCGGTCAACCTCGAGTCTCCCCTGGTTGACGGGTGAAATCTTTTCGCATATTCCGCAGCTCAGTTGAGGTCCGAGATGGAGAAGTCACCTCTTCTTCTTCTTTGTCATGTGATGATGACCCCTGATCAGATACTAGACCCAATAGTGGATGAGTAGTTTCTTCATCCTGCCTCCTCCTTCTTGCCTCTCTTTTGGTTTTTCTCTTGTGTACAGGAGCAACCGATATTGGTACGAATTGGTCCTCTGGTTCAGCTGCAGTGATTATCACTGTAGTTTGAGTAGCAACTGTACTTGTTGCTGGGGTAGCTGCACTGTCTGTCACAGCTGAAGTTTGGGTAGCAACTGTACTTGCTGCTGGGGATGGTGTAGCTGCTGTACTTGGAGCTGGAACAGCTGCGCTGACTTCTGTGTTGCCCTCAAATCCAGGGACATTTTTTTCCTTTTGAAGGTGCTGGATAATGTCGATCAAGGCCCTATAGGCATAGGCCAAGCCCCAGCACATTGCCGTAATTTGTCCATCTCTGGTATGGCCAGGACGACAACACACCTCATTTAGCTGTTTTACTAATTCTTCCGGATTCTTCACTTGTTCGGGAGTAAAATTCCAAAGTACTGGAGGGGCCCACTGACCTAGATGCTTGCCCATACTATCCCACACACCCTGCCACTCATGGCTGTCCAGCCTCTGGGAAAATCTCCTGGTCCTCCTATGTCGTCGTTTAACACCAACACAGTACCAGACCTGACTCCGCTTAACTCTTGAAATCAGATGAAATGATTGTGGGCAAAACACACTCTGTATGCGTGCTAATATGGTGATCCCCATCACAATCAGCATACTAATCTCAACAGTATGAAAAGGCCATTCAAAAACTTCAAAACTCTCAAATGATGCTGTAGACTGTCTGGAGGGGGCACTGTGAGGGTAGAAGAATGTCTCCTTCACAGGTTGACCACCCGAGAAGGAGAAAAAAGATGTGAAATTGCTAAGCACTTCTATTATATACCTCCCAAAGTATAAAGTTGGTGACCACACTGGGAACATAAACCAGATCAGTCTCATGATGAATGCTTCTATTGTATTACAAGTCATTAACATAAAGAACAATGAGATAAGAAACTTAGCCCAAATCCCATGATTGATAAACACAAACACAGCTAATATATACTGAAAATAATCAGCAAAATCCTGAAACCGTGAGATCAAGAGAAACAACTGTGAGAGCCAATAAATCAGCATTGTGACGAGTGACTATAAATCCTGTCAGATCTGTTGTTATCTCAACCCCTCGTGCCCCACATTGGGCGCCAAAAACAACTGTTGTGGTTTAAAACCCCACCTCAGTCTCCCGCAGCACCACACACCCCTTTTCCCCCCCCACTTCCCCACTCCCGGAGGGATGGGGAGGAGAACCGGAGGAATATAACTCCCACGGGTTGAGATAAAAACCAATCCAGCAATTAAGGTATAACACAAATCACTACTGCTACCACTAATAAAAACAATGAGAGAGGAAATAAACAAGGAGAGAGAATACGATACCACCTGCCGAAACGAGCCCAACCCGGAAGAGAGCTCACTCCCCCCTTTCCGGCCAACTTCCAGTTCCCTCCCCGAGCATGACGTGCTGTGCTATGGAATACCTCTTTGGCTAGCCCAGGCCAGGTACCCTATCTCTCCCTCCTCCCGGCTTCCCCTCCTCCCTGGCAGAGCATGAGCTCAGAAAAGGCCTTGGACAAAACCAAACATGTGAGCAGTAACTCAAAACATACTTGCTATCAGCACCGTTCTCAGCCCGAAAGTCAACACACAGACTGCACCAGCTACCAAGGAGGAGAAAAAATGGTTGCTGCTGCTGAACCCATGACACCAGTAAAATCCCAAACCTTTTCTACAAGACACCCGCTGCGTCTTGCAGGACCCAAACCACAAGATGCCCTCTGCTTCTTGTGGGTGTGTACCAAACGGGCACTAGCAGCTGGGTATGGGCCTTTACCCACAAGATTTCCTATCTTGACTTACAGAAAGCTTTCAAACCTTACGTACGCTTACCAAACCACTTTACCCAAATGAGATGCCCCTTCCATGTTAGAGACAATACAAAAGAAAAGAATACGAGAGAATGATGGTTTTGAATTAACTTCCAGTTGTGTGGGTGCTTGTGTGTGTATTGTGATTTTTTAAAATCCAAGCCTCACTGCCATACTTCATTTTACTTCAGGAGGTCGCATACCTACTCCAAGTCAAGATCAGGTCCTTTCTGCACTGGCTCCTACTCTGGATCATACAATTGCTCCCATTCACATTCCATCTGGCCATCACCACAGTCTCCAAGCGGCAGCAGAAGGAAGAGCCGTGACTATTTTTCCAGGACAAGGTCCCATGCTCATCACTGTTCAAGGTCAGGGTCACCCCCACAAAGAAGACACCATTGATGGGCAAGGACCTGCCCCAGCCCTCTCCCCCAGCCCTGTTTCTTGTTTCATTCATTAAGAGATCTGGGTGTTCGCTTCACAGCACCTCTCTCTGCCTGCAGTCATTTGCATGGTGGGAAGTGGGCAGGGGGTTAATGCAGCCCCTGCCCACCCTGCAGGTGACTGAGCTGGGATGGGGATGGCCACCGAGAGGATGTTGGGGCATTGCTCCAGGTGGCATGAAGCCATGGGAGAAACCTCATTGGTTACTATCAATGCCTGGAGGACAGACACCTCTATCACTGCCCCAGTACCAGCATCACTGCAGCGAGCTGGATCCAGCCCTGGGAAGGAACCATGGCTGCCGTAGGCACCAGGCAGACACTGGCTGAGCATGGTCAACTCAGCTCACACCTGGCTGGTGAGTGGGAATTGCTGGCTGGGGCTCACACACCCATTTCCCAGAGCTGGCACTGCAGTGGCTGCCCAGCTTGCTCCATCCTTTTATGGCCTCATCCAACGCTGCCTTGGCGTCACCCAGCAAAAGCCCCAGCCCACAGGTGAGCCCCGAGCCTGTGTCCCAAAAACTCAAACTGACCCATGAAGAGCAAGGCAAGAGGCTGGGATGCAAAGGATAGAAGGACAACAACAAATACTTTTTCATGTTGGCATTGCTGGAGACTGAGGAATATACATGCCCAGCGTGTCAGCAGACAGACGTTTCTCCTGATGCTTTAGTTGCCAACAAGAGCCTACGCCAGGTAGTGTGATGACTTTTACATCAATTGGACAAAGAGCTCGTAAGGAGCTGAGAGAGAAGACAAGATTACTGTAATATTAATTTAGCCTTAAGCAAGGCTAAATTGAATAAGGCTAAATTTACTTTTCAAACACATTATCTCTGACAGCTCTTTAGAGACAATGTGGCGAATTCAGGTCACACTTGTGTTTAACACAATCACCTCACTTTCAAATTTGGTGTTAACGCTCAAGTATTTACATACATGTGGAGGCTTTTGTTGGTGTGTGTGCTGAAGTTTCAGGTTACCTTTATAACATGTTCCTCTGCCTCTAGGCTGTGAACAACTTCAAAAATGGTGTTGGCTACACAAAAAGGCTCCGTAAGGAGATCCAGCAGCAACCATCAGTACCCACAGGTGGTAAGTAATGACAGATTTAGAATTTCTCTTAAAAAATGACCTTCAGATAAGCTGAATGGGCTTTTTTGATTCTCCCCTCTCCAAAAGGTCCTCCGAGGACAGACAGTACCATGCACTGCCCAGGTGCCAGAACAAGCTGTGAACTGTAAGTATGCTATGGAAATTCAATATATACCTACTTGTAACCTAGTCTGTAACGTGTGACTTACACAACAGCTGATCAATAATCAGTGTGCACAGAGAGTTGTGGGGAGTACAACTGGCAACTGATTTTTAAATGGCTTCATTTGAATTGGCTATAAGAAAGGGGATGCGTGCTTGCAGGAAGATTATTTCAACTAAAACTCTGGTACATGATTAAAAAGAAGACTGAAAGAAGGATGCTTTTTGAGAAAAACCATAAGTACATCTAAAAATTAAGCTCAATTAAAGAATCAGATGGAAAGCTTTGCATTGCTGGCTGAGTAGGGCTGAGAAATAAATGTGTTTTTCAGTAGAAATCAGCATCCAACATTCTTGGTTTAACAACAAGGTTGCTACTGATTGAGGCAGTTATTGGAAAAATCAGTGCTGTCGTTTTATGACAATTCTGATTTTTTTCCACTTAGCCATCTCAAACAGCCAAGCTGCTTTCTCTCACTTAGCCATCTCAAACAGCCAAGCTGCTTTCTCTCAGTTGGAGAGAGAAGAGCCTGTTTCTGTGTCATGTTAGTCCTTGGTTTTGGCATAGATTTGTTATAGATAGCTTTTCTGTATAGAAGCTTCTACAGAGATAACTTGCACTTGACAAGAATTTATAACAGAATAAGTAGCTTCTGTTTCTACAAGAAATTGTACTTTATCATTGCCCAACCTAACTGTAACCGGAGGCTCTGCTGGGGAGGGTTTTGAATCTTCCCCTGCTTCTCCTCAGTCTTCATCTAAAGTATGTCAGGGCAGGCCCTGACATTCCACTCAATCTCCGGTGTTTGACTCCGAGGCCATTCTCTCTTCCAGTGCTCCCTCTGTTTACAGATTGCACTCTGGTCATTCTCCAAGTGCATCCCATGCAGTCTGTTCACAACCTTTCCATGTAATCCTTCTTTCTGACCCTTTCCTCCCAGGCTGCTCCTCTCTTTCCTGCTTTCCTGGGGGAGAGCAACAGCCAACAATGTATTTTTTCTCCCTACTATTTCCCTTTCCCTTTCAACTTCTCTGTTACTGGATACTCTCCAGGCTGTTTCCACTGGTTTATGGAGTGACCAAGAGTCTGTCCCTCCCAGTTTCTGCAGCTAGCATTTAATACCTGGGTCTGATTGACCAATAAAAGTATAAGATAACTGTGCTGCACCTTTTTCAGGGTCCTTACCTGTATCCTTCTGTTTCACTCCAAACAAAACCAACCGCTGGTATTTGGTTAATAGATCCTGCTCAGGTAGATGATTTGGATCTCATGGAGGGTCTGCAGAGGGAAAGTGGTTGTCTACTGACACTGCCCTGTGCCCCCTACATATGGATCTTTTCTGCCTCCTCCCTTGCTTTTGCCAGCACTGTACTTTATTTACCAAAGTATCCAGGACTACCTGTAAATCATTCCAGTCTGGATCTGGTGTTCTAATAATTGTCTCCATCACTTTAGTTACTTTTTCAGGATCTTCCCTAAAGGGCCCAGCTAACTCTTTCTAGGCTCATAAATCTGACCCAGAAAAAGACACCTTGATAGTCACCTCCACCCCTGCTCCCTGGTGTAAGGAGCTTGTGTGCCTCGGAGAGCCCCTTTTGTTATTCACCTCATGATGGGGCTAGAGCTCTCTTCCCATCTGCATCCAAACCCACCCTACAAAATGCAACCCAATGGGGATTTCTTCAAAATCCTCCCTTTGGAGGCAGTGGTCCTGACCTCCATCCAAATACAATGTCCAGACAAGGAAACAAATCCTTACCCACTGCGCAGGGCATCCCCTGTGACTCATGTGGACAAGTTACCAAAAAGAAGCCTTTTGAAAGAAATAAACTCAGGGTCTTACCAAGGTCCCGAGTTGGTCTGGGATCTGTGGTTCCTTTCTGGGATATCCCCAGCCCTGGCGTGAAGGTCCCAGAGACTCCCCGGATCAGCAGGAAGCACAGCACAGGGTCCATGTTCGGGCAGCAAATGATTGAACTATGTTATCTCTTCAGTTTGCAGCAGCATTATGTGGGCAGCTGAAAGAGAAGAAAACCCAAACCAAGCTTGGGAGGAAAAAATATAGAGAGAATGATGGTTTTGAATTAACTTCCATTTGTGTGTGTGTGTTGTGTTTGTTTTAAGATCCAAGCCTCACTGTCGTACTTCATCTTACTTTAGGAGGTCGCATACCTGCTCCAAGTCAAGATCAGGTCCTTCCTGCAGTGGCTCCTACTCTGGGTCATACAATTCTTAATTCCAGTTTACCTTCTTTAAATGTTGCTTCTCTCCCTAATAAAAATGTTGGATAATTTCGCGTTCATAACAATTTCTGCATTCCCATTTGTTTTCTGAATTTGTACTTTAAGGGTTTCAGAAAGAATGCCCTTTTTTTTTTCTTGGTGCCAGCAGCTCCCACATCTGTAACAAATTCTTTCCCCTCTGATTTAATGCCAAATAAGTTGCTCCTGTATCCACTAAATTCCACTTTATTTCCTCTAGTCCCTAGTTTCAGTTTAACCAGTGGATCTGCTGGGGTAGATTCCCCACGTCCCCGTCAGTCTAGTTCCAATTCTGCCGCCAGAGCCACCCCATGGCACTGCCCCCAGGGCAGTCTCACTTCCAAGTCCAAACTCCCCACAGCGCACACCGATCCGGTCCCACAGGAGAAGAACCCACTCCCCCACCTCCGCCCCACATCCCTCCACTTCTGCCTCCCCAGCACCCATCCCACACTCAAACACAGGAGCTGCCGATCTCCCCTCCTTTCCCCCTTGGTTTTCCTTAACTTTAAACATCTTTCCCCAGTATCACAATCTGAACAACATCTCTCCAGGTCACCTTTCAGTTCTTCCCTGTTCCTTTCCAAAGCCAAAATTAAGGGATCAGGTGGAGATATATTAATTTCTCATTCCTGCTGTCACTTGGGATGGTTTCTTAAAGTGAAAACCATATCTGCACACATTACTTCATCCCATTTTCCTTGCCAGCTCAAAACCAGCATTAATTGTAACAATGTACCATAATTCAAAGTTCCATTTTTAGGCCATTTTTCCTGATCTTCCAAACTATACAAAGGTCGCCATTGTGGGTTATGGGGGGTCTCCAACTACTAAACAGCCCCCCCTCCACGGGACTGAACCATTGTGGGTTATGGGGGGGGGGAACTGAGCCATTGTGGGTTATGGGGGGGTCTCCAACTACTCAACAGCCGGCCCCCCCACGCGACTGAACCATTCTAAGTTATGGGGGGGATGGGACTGAATCATTGTGAGTTATGGGGGGGTTGCCAACCCCTCAACTCCCCCCCATGGGACTGAACCATTGTGGGTTATGGGGGCGTCCCAACCCCTGAAACTCCGCCCCCCCCCATGGGACTGAACGACTGTGGTTTGTGGGAGGGTCCCAACCCCTCATACCCCCCATGGGACTGAACCATTGTAGGTTATGGGGGGTCCCCAACCCCACAATGGCCCCTCAGGGACACCCACCCCCACCCCTTTGTGCCCCCCCGCCCCAGGGGGTACCAGACGCTGCTCACGGTGGGGGGGTCACACGTTATTTATTGCTCCCCCCCATAAAGATGAACTGAACCAGGCGCTGCCGTCACCCATGGGGACCCCCCCCATTACCCTCGGGCCGGGGGGGGGCTGCGGCTCCCCCCCCCCCTTGTGCTGCTGCTGGTACCGGAGGCACCAGGCACTGAGGCCGAAGGAGGCAAACGGCTCCCGGTGAATTCCTGCCCCCCCAGGGGCACCCAGGGGCCCAATGGGGCCGAGCCCTGGTACCGGGGGGGGGGGGGGGGGGGGGGGGGAGGGCACCTTTAAGCTTGTCCCGGGACTTCCGGCTCCACTTCTGGCTCCTTGGGGCTGGGAGAGGGGAGGAGGATAAAGGGATGAGGATAAAGAGGGAATGAGGATGAAGGGGGGGATGAGGATAAAGGCATTAGGATAAAGAGGGGGTGAGGATAAAGGGATCAGGATGAGGATAAAGGGACAGGGATGAGGATAAAGGAATGAAGGTGAGGATGAAGGGATAAGGATGAAGATCAAAGGTGAGGATAAAGGAATGAGGATGAGGAGGGGGGGGGTAGGTTTAGGTGTGACCCTGTAGGTGCCTGTAGTTGGCCAGATCCTGCCTGATCCCACATGGGGTGAGGACAGGGATGGACACAGGGATAGGGTTGAGATGAGGGTGAGGATATGGGAGAGGGATGGACACAGGGATGGACATGGATGAGGAAAGGACAGGGATGAGGAAAAGAATGAGGCAATGGGACAGGGATGAGGATGTGGCAATGGGACAAGGATGGGGCTGGGCTCAGCACTGCCAAAGGCCTCTATGGGGCAGAGCACATTCTATGGATCAGGGACCACTCTACGGGGCAGAGCACCCTCTATGGGACGGAGCCCGTTGAATGGGGCAGAGACCCCTGTCTATGGGGCAGAGACCCCACTCTATGGGGCAGAGACCCCGCTCTATGGGGCAGACTCCACCCTATGGGACAGAACCCGCTCTATGGGGCAGAGCCTGTTCTATGGGGCAGAACCCGCTCTATGGGGCAGAGCCTGTTCTATGGGGCAGAGCCTGTTCTATGGGGCAGAACCCGCTCTATTCAACAGCCACAGCTTTGTGGTGGCGGCAGCATCATGCCCATGGCCACTGGGCACCCAGGGGTGCTGCGGGAGTCACTGCAAGGGGGGGGCACCAGGCTCTGCCCAGCCGGCTCGGGGAGGTCCCTCCCGGGCTGCTCTTCCTCAGTGCCTTTGGTGCGCAGGTGCAGCATGCGAGGGGTCACAGCTCAGCCTGGGCAATGGAACAGGCGTCACGGCACCTACGGCAAGTGCAGAGTGACCCACATTGGCACAGCAGAGAATCCTGGAATCCCAGACTGGGTTGGGCTGGAAGGGACCTTAAAGCTCATCCAGATCCATCCATGAGCTTCTGCCTCAGAGCTCAGCTCAGTCTCCCCCTGGCAGGTTAAAGCCATTCCCCTTGGCCTGTCCCTACAGCCCTTGTCCCCTCTCCAGTTTTCTTGCAGTCCCCTTCAGGTATTGAAAGGCCACAAGAAGGTCTCTCTGCAGCCTTCTACAACAATACTCAACGACTTTATGTCCAGCTGGTCTCTCCTTCATCACATCAAGTGTTTAAACAGGAACATGAGCTCTTCGTGTCTTAACAACACAAGTCTGTGCCTACAACTCTATTGCTCTGCTCATTGTGGCTTCCTGTTGGAGCTGCTGCTCTCAAAACCAAAAGCTTTTTGCTCCTTGTTGTGTGTATTTAAGGAAAGCAGTGTTTTGCTGTGTCGAAGGGATGCCACTGCCTTCAATGGGGTTATCATCTGAGCAGGAGAGCAGAGGAAACACAAGGTGACATTCTAGGAAGCAGAAGCAGCAGCCAGCATTGCAATGCATCTTCCTGGTGGGTCATGATGAGCAGGCAATGAGGTGGCTTCTGGCATTGCTGCTGATGAGCTCCTAATGGCTTTAGCTCTCCACTTGCAGGTGGAGCTGCTTTCATTGGAGTTAAATCTGGTTTAAAGGCAGCTGAGCAAATGCTGGGCAGGAGCTGCTGCCCCTTCTTTGGGTACTTAGTGATTGGATTTAGGAGTCAGCTCAAACGTCTTTAGGCAAGGACTTATCTGCTTACATTTGAAAGCACCAGGTCACCCCTATGTGTTTACTGGGTCCATGAGCTCCCTTTATTGTTGAGGGAGATTTGGTGGTGTTCATGCCTCTCACTGCAATGCAGACACCTCCATTGCTCCAGCTGAAGAGATCTGGGTGAAGTCTGCTGATTGCATTGGCCTGAGTCTCATCAGCTGTCATGGGACCTTGGCTCATAGATAGGTAAGGAGAGACACTCATGTTTGTGTATTGCTCCAAATGCAACACACACACACAGTGCCAAGGGCTGAGATTCTGAGTGTACTTCAGTAATCGCTGCCGTGTGCTACAGGCTGAAACACGCGCTGTGTTTTAAGGTGAGAAGAGATCCCTCTGAATGGGAACAGAAACTGCTCAGATGCATTGAGCGGTTGCATCCATGAGCCAATCAGGTCTCTTCTGCACCAAGATGAATGGCCACTTTCACATGGATTGATGGGAATGATTACAGCTGCTCTCCTACTGCTGTGCTTCATTTGGGGAAAAAAAGCAGCATCTGGCACATCTGCCTAGAGAGGCTGGTTGGGGACCTTGGGTACCACTCATCACAAGTGCCTGGCTGACTGGGGAGACAAGGAACTGGTTTTACCCACTCTCACAGCGACACACACAGGTAGCCTTAGGAGTTGCTAGTTCAGGTCACACATTTTTGGTTGGGTTTTCACTTTTCCCCAGTGGAACCAGGGCTGTATTATCAGACACTGCCCATCCCATAACTTTGAATTATGTTTCCACTCTGTGTGTGCCCTTCACGAGGGCACAGAGAGTTACCAGCCACTACCTACAAAACACATCCATCAAATAAACTACTTCCCACTCTTCCACCTTAGCTCCCTATCAGCAAGATGTGTCCCCAGCCATTAGCCTAAGGGAATGATGTGATGTTAACCACCACCTTCAAAACTCGTGCACACTTTGGCAACAATAAAAGAGGACAACTCTAAAAGCGTGCATGGAAGTTCTTGCAGCCCCAGCACTGCGGGGAGATGGGAGGTTGGCTTTCCACTTCTGCTCTGCCCGTCTGCTTGTCTGCGCTCGTGTCACAGCCTGGGGCTAACAGGAATGGCACTCGGATCCTCTCCTGGCATGGAAACAGAACTCATGTTCCTCTGGTGTTCCTCCTCCCCTTTTCTGCCCTCAGGTCTCCACTGCCTACTTCATCCTTAAAAACTCCATACCTTGAGGGTACAGGCCATAATGTGCTGTTTTACCTCCAGGAATGTGCTGTCTGGTGTATGTGAGGGTTTCAGTCCAAATGCTGCTATGTGTTTCTGTGCACTTAATGTAAGCCAAAGAGGGGAGAATGAAGCCTGGATACCAAAATGGGGATGGGGAAGGACACTGGCTACACAGACACTGTGCTCTGTGCTTTCCACTTCAGCAGGTACAGCCAAGCTGCAGTGAGCAACAGGACGTGTGCATCTCTTCAGTGGGGGAAACAATCTCTGGGACTTGCCCCAGTGCTACCTGAAATCCCTCTTTGATTGGACTGGTTTTGTTTCCTGTTCAGTGGTCAAAGTGCAGAGCTGCCAACTGGTAACTGCCTCTGTGCTCCTTGAATCCAGAGAGCAGGAATCCCAACTCCCTCTGAGGAAAAGGAAGTGCCTTTAGAAAGAAAAGAGGTTTAGGAAGAAGGTGGCTTTGGGTGGGCTTTGAACCCCTGGATGCCTCGGGCAGCACCCGTCTCACCTCCTTTCTAAGAGATCTGTGGGGTTCATGAGGAAGAAGAGTTTCAAAGTGGGGATTTCTCTGCAGAAATGCAGAGGGTTTTCCACCTAAATGAACATGTCTGATAAATCCTGCACCTCAAGAGCTGAGGCTTTGTGTGTGTGGGGAGGAGCTGTGAGGATGTTTGGTTCTACTGACAAGGCAAAGGACTTTATGTTGTTGTGATCCCCCCAATTCTTTGCTAATGGTTTGTCATCTCTGTGGGGACCCTTTCCTGCACTTGGATATGTCAGCCTCTGGTTCTGTAAAGCCCAACAGCGCAAGCAAAGCATCATCTGCAGACCTTGTACTTCCCTGGACTCTGCTTCTTTTCCATACTGGGAACACCAACGATGGCTTTGGGAAGAGAAGGTACCTTGCTTCAGATTCTGCCCCCCCTTGTACCATGCAATCACTGCCAGACATGGGAGAGTGCCCATTGGGCTGGCAGAAGAAACTGGGTTTGCTCCTGTCTTGCACGTGTTGCAATGACTGCATGCGATGGGGAAGCCAGAAACAAGGTACTCCTGGCCCTTCAGTTCAGGCAGTTAGCCCAAGCTGCTTTTAGCTCTCTTGAGTTCAGCATCACAATGGGCTGGCCAAAGCCCTCTAAAATCAGTTCCTTGGCATTGTGACAAACAAAATGTGCTGTACAACTCAGTACAGTGGAAATAAAATCTCTCTATTAGTGCTGCTGTGTTTGGGACCATTTCTTTTGTTTGTGCTGAATTGTTCTGATGGTGCTCCCCAGGCTGCAGGTACTTGCTGCCTC
This sequence comes from Melopsittacus undulatus, assembly GCF_012275295.1. Lineage (NCBI taxonomy): Eukaryota > Metazoa > Chordata > Aves > Psittaciformes > Psittaculidae > Melopsittacus > Melopsittacus undulatus. The sequence goes on along the minus strand of NW_022994426.1, from coordinate 30,344 downwards.
TCCCCTTGGGGAAGGTACCTGAGGGATTTCCTATTCCTTGTCACAAAACAGAAGGAAGGGTAGGACATGCAGCCCCCTGTGCTATGGTCTCCTACCCCGAGGCCCATCATGCTCTTCCCAGCAAACGTGCAGCTGCTTGGGACACCAGCCTCTTCCAGCCTCTTTCAGCCTCTTTCAGCCTCTTCCAGCCTCTTCCAGCCTCAACTTTAATGACCCTTAAAAAAAAAGCAGCAGGAGTTTTCTTTCCAAAAGTCCCAGGCTCTTGTTCCAACACTTCCTTAACAAGAAAAAAGGGAATTTCCCCCTTTCCAGAAGCTTGGATTTAGTTCCATTTAAGAAAGGGAGGAACTCAAAAGGACAAAAAGTTTGGTTTGTTGTAGCTTTCTTTCCCAAAATCACTTTATCTTCCTGTCTTGAAAGCAGCAGCCAAGCCACCACTCCCAATCTGATGCCAGCACCGAGAAAACCCCCTCAAACATCTAAAACTTTGCCATCAATAACCAACACACACCTACAGCTCCAGGACACCTTGTTCTTCTGGGTGCATCAATACCCCAAACCATGTGGACCACATCCCTGCCCGCAGCATGGGCCAGCCGGGACCGAAATCCCATTGTCTTTCACTGCAAAACACAAAGATGTTTTGCATCAAAAAGCTTTAGAGAACTGGCTCATTCAGTGGTGTCATCACTGTATTTACAGCTTCTGCTGGGGTCTGTGTTTCGCAGGTAGCCTGCAAAGAAGTGGAACCATTACATGGAGTGACACATATGTATTTAGCTGTACATAGCTCGCAAATACATCGAGCGCTGCCTACACACCACATCGAAGGAGTTGTTTGCCAAATACTTCACACGCTGCAGTCGGTTTCTCTGATTCTCTTCCCTGAAAAGAGAATCTATCCTACATTCATCAGAGAGCAAACACAAACCATGACAGGAACAGCTCCGGTGGGAGCCGGTGGGATGTGGCTGTAGGAGCTGGCTTCCTACTTCGCCCCTGACCAGAGCACCCTGCTCCCCACAGGCATCCAAAGCCCTGTGGCTCTGCACAACAACACCCCCCCCCCAAAACTGGAAAGCAAAACCCTTGGTGTTTCCCTTCTGCTTTCTCCACGCTGTCAAATGACACTGGCCTCTCTTCTAACCTCCCTAGGAGGCCAGGAGCTCTCTCCCCCACCAGGGTCAACCTGGCCACACAAGAACATAAATCCCAAGAAGCACTTGAAGTGAAATACAAAGAGCCAAACTGACTTCAGAAACGAGCATCCCAAGGTGCATAAAGCCTAAGAGGGTTTCAGGACACCCAGCCTGCATCTCTCTGAAGGCAGAGCAGAGCTGAGCCCTCGTCTCCCACATCAGAGGCAGCCTGTGATCAAAAGAGTGGGGAACAAAGGAAATCACAAGGACATTTGGTGCTGGAAACTGCTCATGGGGAGGGTGCGATGTCCAGAAGGAGCCCGTGGCACACAGCGTGTGCCAAGGAAAGGGACGAGATGTGCTATCTCCTCACCCACGCTTGGTGTGAGACACAAAGAGCATCCCCAGTCTGGGGGGACCCTGGGCTCCTGCCTGGGCGCCGTGGTGCCCACCACGAGCACCCTGCACCCCGACAAGCACCAACCAACCAGTTCAGTGATTTCATCTGCAGACGGTGAGGAGGCGGCTCTGTGCAGATGGCATCAATACAGCTCTGCTGCCAGCTCCACGGTGTCATCGGTTCTGCTCAGCCTGAAGAGGTGCCCATGTAGAAAACAAGGTCATTGTTGCTGGGGTTTTGGGGCTCCGGCTGCCTGGCCAAGCTGAGAGCATGTGGTAGTGCTGGGGAAGGACAGGCACGAGGAATGGTGTTATCTCAGATGAAGGTGAGGAACTTCCCTAAAGGCTGAGTCCTTTCAGTGCACAAAGGTATTTTTTGAACCAGATTTCAGTTATCAGCAATGTTTTTGGCTCCTGTGGGCTTCAAGAACATCAGAGCCTGTGCCTGCTGTGGATTTGGGGATGGGGACAAGAGCCACCCCCAGCTCTGAACTCACAGAAACATCTCAACCTCAAGGCACGAACCCACCAGAAATTGGTATTCATAAGACACCTGACATCCCTATTTACCCCTGAAACACTCCCTCAGTGCCAGACTGGACACAGCTGCAGCAACAAGCAGTGAAGCTCCTTCAGACCCCCTCATGTCTCATCCCACCGCAATGCCAACACAGGAGACATGGCACAAGGCAAATGCTCCAGCAGCTTCCAGCATTGCCCTGCCTGCCCCAGGCTTGCAGTAGTACAAGAGGCAGCCTGGTATTTCCCATACCACTTGATTCAGACAGGAATACACCCTCCCACCCTCCAAAACCATGCCAGAAGGGCCATTGCACAGCTTTAGGCACACCAAGAATCTGAGTTTCAGAGCTCTTTAGACAGTTGTGATGCTCACCATACTCATGGTGCTCTCTGTCTTGAAGAGCCTATAGCACCTGCACAGGATCCATAGGAGTTCTGTGGCGTTTTGGAGCCTGAACCAGACCCATCCCAGTCCTCACTTGCTGTGGGCAGCACTCTCACCCCACTCCAAACTGGCATTTCTCTCTTCAAAGCTCTGTGCCCGATGACCACCAGCTCCAAAACTGTTTGGTGAGAGGCACACACCTCTGAGAGGTGATCATACAATCATGGAATGGGGACTGCATGAGTGAGGTCCCTCTCTGCCAGTCTGCATCCCTGATGGGGAAAAAGAGAAAAGCCTTCTTTGACTAACACAGGCAGATCTCAGCAGTGTGCTACATGCCTTAGCAAGTCAGCCCATTCCCTATCCTTGACCACTTAGCCATGGATTCACACTGAGGCAGTGAACAGGAAGTCCTACTGCTCCAGAAGAGCAATTTCAAAATTGACTCCCTAAAGGATGTGGGAACAAAACGAACCACATGTTAAAGATACACCCCAACTCTGACAAGTCCCTTCCCATTGGGATCTCATTTGGGAAGGAAGGAGGGCTTTAACCTTAAGTATACTTGAGGAGGGTGTTCAGAGCAGTATCTCTCTGCCTCCTTTCAGACTTTGATAAGTGGCCCACTTTCCCTGAATTCTGGCATTCCCATTTACTAAGAGGGCCACTCTGATGCTGAAGGCAATGGCTTTCAGCACAGTGCTGCTTGGTCTTCAGTTTTAAGTCTTTCAGGCAGAACAATCACATTCTGATTCAAGCTGATCTGAAGCAACATTTGCTTTGCCTCTCAGGAGGACTGGACCACCCTTACAATTCCAGCCCCAGCAGATAAGACCATCAGTTCAGAGGCCATCCCCAAAGCAGCGCTCCTGTACACATCCTGTGTACATTGACATTTAGGCACTGCTCCCCTTGTGGACAAGCAAGGTCCTTGGGCAAGAAGATTCCTTTCTGATAGAGCCACTGCCTTTACACAACCTGCACTCAGTTATTACTGAAGCTTTTGGGTCCCTTTCTTTCATATCCTGATGTGAAAGAAGGGAGGAAGAAAATAATGAGCACAAATTTCTCTGAATTCATACCTGACAAGACCATACTATCTAATGGTATAGAAAATGCACCACAAAGGCTTCTTTGTTCTTTACAATTCTTTCAAAAGGGAAGAACCAGCAGAGTTGAGCAGGAAGAAAGCCAGTTTATTTCAGCACAGAAGGTCTGCAATTGATTCCATGCTCACTAGGAGTAATGCAGTTATTGCTCTATATGGTAAGACTCGATTGATCATTAACCCCCACTCTGAGTGCTGGGAGTCTGGGTTCCCAACATTGCCAGGAAGAACCTCCCAAGCCATTAGGATTGAAAGAATTGGAAGAAAAAAACTTCATTAATAATTGCTTGTAAAGATGTGATCTTTGAGAAACACACAAGTTCCTCAGTTCTTCATATTGCCACTGCTTTGTGAATGGAGGCTAGACTGCTCTCCACACTAGAATGATGTACGAGTTAGAACACAACATTGGAGATAAGGTGAGGTAAGAACAGATGGTCCAGGTGATCAAACCAAAGAACACGAGACACAAACTTCTTGCACAAGGATGCTCTGAAGCTGGAATCCTTTAACTGCAATGCAAATCACCCAGAATTTGTTTTACAGCCTGGAGTTTAGCAAGAATTGAAGTCTTTTTTCTTGGGTAGTAGCCTGCAAAGCAAAAGCAAACATGACAGGATTCAAGTGTGGACCATTTCTGCATCAGACCACCAGATTCTGGTTTGCCCATCTCACTTCAATTACATGTAACAGACACTGCTGATGGCATCACTTTGAGTCATTTCCATGTCAGGTTCCATCTATCAAGTTTCCCTGGGAGCAGACGATACCAATGCAGGGGCCTTCCATTCTCAACTACCTTCTGCCATTTACTTCCTCTGGGTAAAAGAAAAGGATAGTTCAGTTTACTCTAACATGCTACAATATGTGCATGCATAACTGTAGGCGACGAGTGAGTTACTTCAAGATGTGCTTTTACTTTTACGTATTCTAGGTGGAAGGAAGGAAGGCAGGCTGCAGAGTGCTCATACACTGAAGCTGAAGGAACTTCCTTCTCCTGAACAGAGTTAAAATGTTGGTTCCAATGTCCTATAGACAAACCACTCTATCCCATGCACTCTGGCCTGAGCCAGTATTCAACATTCCAGAAACTTGTGTGTTTGTTTGGATAGTTAATGGCAAGGCTGACAGCAGCAGTGTTTTTCAGGGCCTAAAAGAGAGAAGGAAAAAACAAAGCCATGATTCTCCTCAATCCACAATGAAAGAAAACCTTCTATGAAATTAAACAGAAATAGATAAATAAATAACCATCCTACTGGTCCTCTCCTGGTAGTGCAACAACTGTCATGTATCCAGGCAGTTCCAGCAAGGCAACTGCATTTCCAGCTGCTGAAAGACCAGTCCCCAGCCCCATTTCCACATTTTGGCAGTTGAGAGGTCAGCTTGGTAAACCAGATGGCACCCAACAGCCAGTCTGTGGCACAGCAGCTGGCTATTAAAGGACAACATTCGCTCGTAGTTCATTCACGTATTCCAGAAGCCTTTCATGGTATTGTGAAGTCAAAGTACATTTATCTCTACTTTATACAACTGCACTGGGCAGTCAGAAACCATTCATTATCTCTGCCTCTCAGAAAGGTATTGCAAAACCACACATCACTGAGGTTGTGCAAGCTTATTACCTGTGCTGTGCAGCGATGAAGATGATCTTCAGTACTTCAGGCAAGCAAATACTCTTGTAGAGATCCAAGCTCCTGCAGGAAAGCATTCAATGAACACCAACACTTCTAGTGACGATAACATCCTACTAATTAACATTAAAATGCTGATCATTACAGTAGGCCACATGGACCAAAGCTACCTGAACTACACATAAGACACTCCCTGACTAGAACACAGTTTGTGAACACAAAAATCAGTTCATTACAGACTGTTCCTATGTAATGTGCAAAACCAACTCAAGGAAAAGCACATATGAATACCTTGGAATTAGTTATTAAACCAGCATTCCTCTCAGAATAGAGTGGCTTTAGGGCCTGCTGCCTTAAGTGCATAAGGAGGAGTCATGACTATTCCATAAGGCTCCACAATGGATAGGGCAACAGTATGGAAGCAGATCAGTGGATCTCAAGTTTGCAGAGAGCCAAATTGTCCATTTTTATCACAGCACGAATACACTTTTTGACTTCTCTTTATCAAAGCAAGCTAGTAGGATGCTGTTATTTTCATGATTTTGCTTATTCTGAACTGAAAAGGTTCAAATTCAAACAAAATTCAAACAGCTGTTACTTTTGTAGAGACCCATTCTGTTCACACACTCAGTTCTCTCTTCTCCATATACTCAATACTGATCTGGCAAGCAAGAAATACCAAACTGGAACACCAACCAAAAACCTGAGATAAGTCTGGATTACGTCTCAAGGTCACAAGTCTTTTCTTTGGTAACCTCTAGATCAAAATGAGAAAGAAACCTATTCGAAATTCAAGTTTGCCCAAGTAAGGCAAATTAAACATAGGTGTTTTAGTGTGAGGTGGCTCTGCCCAGGGCAGGCAGGTTGGAACTAGATGATCTTAAGGTCCGTTCCAACCCCAACTATTCTATAGGTCCTCACTCACTATGCAGTAGACATCTGCTGATTGCAGTCATCCACCAGCCTCAATTTCATTACAAATATTTGAACTCTAATACAAGCTAACAAACCCTTTCATGCTATACCTAGAAATTAGATCCAGAACCAACTTAGTTTAATGGATACCTATTTTAAAGAGACAATTACAGTTATTTGATTTCCTGATTATGGCACCTTAGAGTGGTTACTTCAGTGTGTAATTACTGATATAATGAAACTCTGAATGCAAATAACATTGTGATAATTGTCCCCACATCTCTGAAGATTTGGTATTTCTAACAAAGTCACAGTAAGAGACATTGGTCAAGAATCAATTTGAACAGAACTATGCATGTTATTTCCAAAACATTGGAGAAAGCAAATTCTAAGTCAAGAAAGGGGATAACCACATCTCTGTCAAAGCTTGGCAAGATAACTCCGGAAAGCCCTTTCCAACACATCCTGAGCAGTGCTTACCTGTCTGAAACCTCCCAGGATGACCTGCTGTCACTGTAAACTTATAACCCCACTCAGTGTTACTCATGTCAGAAGTAAATCTGTAATACAGCGTGGCACCTGTGTACAAGGGGAGGAAGAAAATCCACATCACAACCTTCTGAGTTAGCTTGGCTACCACAAATACAATTCAAATGAACAGTCTGTCATACATTAATCCTAGAAATCATCATTCAGGAGATGTGATCTTTTCCTTTTTGGTCATTCTGAAACGCACAGAACAGGATGATAAGCTGGAGGCTGAAGTAAAACACGGAATGGTTTCCACTGTGTACAGGTACAAGGATAATGCCTCTTACATTTTGTCAGCTAGATGGAAGGAGGAGTTAAAGAACCTCTATACCCGACACAGTTACGCTTCCCTTTTCCATCTTTGTTATGGAGCAGTTATGATTTATGAAGAAAGAACCTTTCCAGAGGCAGCCAAATTCACAGCCCATTAAACAAAAGGTTAAAAACCAGAGAAAGCAAAGGTGCACTGCTTTTACAGACAGAGAATTAAATGGCACACTGCCACTCTAGGGAACAAAACCCTGAAGTGGTTATGGCTAAAAGTGGAAGAGCTATCAAAGGTTTGACCATTTTGCTGTAGGAACTGGAACATTCCAGAAGTTCTTGTCATTGTAGCATCTCCAGCTTCTCAGAGGGAACACTGGTGGTTAGCTGAAATGCCAAACAAAACAGGCCCTTACCTGTCGTGCTCTGCAATACTAGAGCTGGTTAAAACAGAACTTCCTTCTGTTCCATGGAAAATCCTGGCACCCTGGGACAAGCCTTGAAGAAACATTTTAAAACCATTATTTTCACAATTAAAAAACCCCTAAAAATCTATCAGCTTCTTCCCTTTTCCATCACGAAATGGACTCATTGCTCTCTCCTATTCCTAAGAGGTTTGAGAAAGCCTTGCCATCAAATGAAAAGCCCAGAAGCCTTCAGATGCTAATGACATTTCTCTGTTGAGATCCACTGTCCTCTTGCCAGCCCGCTCCAGCTGGGCACCTGCAGGAAACTGCTTTCACACAGAGCATAAACTCTCTCAGTACCTCCCAGCTCTGCCTATGGAGGCCTTTCCACAAGTCTCTCTGCCTCCTTCAGCCAAACTCATGAGCATCTGATGTTCTGGATTTGCAGGAACCACAGGTGACACCATCACATCATCAGAGGGATGCTTTTAGTCAGGGAACACTTTCTTTCTAAGGGACTCTTGACACAGTTCACACATCAACACCCATGATTTGGGAAAGCCAATACATTTATGTGTTTAGCACAGGAGTCATCCTCTCACAATCCCTCATATCCTCTTCCTGGGAAATACACAGCCCATTCTCCAAAGTCAAGTCAATACCCATTCTCCCACTGGGTGTGCTGCACTGCTTCATCTTAAACAACACAGCAGTGAAGGGGAAGGCCTGTGCTACCAGGAGCACATTGGCTCATTGTTTAATCTCAGGAAGAACCTGCAAAGGTGTAGTTTACATCAGCACCTGCTGAGTGGCTCTTACAAAACCAAACCAAGCCCAAATGAACATTGCTTTAAATGTGTAAGTTTGCACCGTCTGTGTCACCCCACGACAAGCAGAAGACAGCAGTACAAATTCGTGTCAGCAGCCTCTTTGCAGGCATCAGCAACATTCCAGTGGTACCACTTTTCACTCTGGGGCCCAGGAGGAGACACACACCAACTGTGCCGGGCACAGAAGAGGAGAACACAATGTGTACCACCCATGTCCTAACAGAATCCAAAGCTCTACAGGATCTTGATTATTAACTCCCCTCTCTGGAACTTCCACCCACTGCTACTGAAATTCTCAGGAAAATAAAGGCCAAGTAATAAACACAACACGGAAGAAATTATTTTTTTTCCCCTTTTCCATCACAAAATGGACTCATTGCTCTCTCCTATTCCTAAGAGGTTTGAGAAAGCCTTGCCAACAAATGAAAAGCCCAGAAGCCTTCAAATGCCTGGTTGCAGTTAAGCCTGCTGAGGGGAATCAAGAGCCTTAATCCAGACACCCTTGTCCAAACATGAAGTTCCACAAGGTGAAACTCAGGTTTCACAGCCAGGGCTGCCCCAAAACAATGGGCCTCCAAGTTCAGTTTCTTAGCAAACCTCTGCAACTATACGGAAGGAAAGGGACAGAAAGAAAGTCATAAAAATCCAAAGTATTTCTACAGTATACACATTAGTTCCTAACATGCACTTTGTCACCCAAACTGCTTTGCTAAGAGAGCTCCTACGCCTATTTCCAGTTACTGACAGAACCCGAAGTCAAAAGCTTCCTGCAATGTCATGGTGCTCAATGGGTTCAAACAACTTGAAGATGTCATCCCTCAGCTCACCAGCATTTGCTCCTGTGTTATCAAAACCAGGCTTAGGAGAGAACAGAGACTGAAGCTCTCAGTCAACTGAGTGAGGTTTTTTCAGCTGTACTCTGTGGCAACACCTGGAGACAAGGCACGGGCACACACTCCTTACCTGTGCACTTGTGTAGCAGGGAGAAGAGATAAGCCTATCTGCTGGGCTATTACCAATGTGCTTCCTGTGGAAAGTAAGAGAAGGCAGGAAGAATGCAAGTGAATGTTGTGCAGAACAAGGACTGTGCTGGAACAGAATCCAGAGCAAAATGTGCTCCCAGTCACTGAGTGCATGCTTTGACCAAAGGGTGGGAAAAAAAAGGTCAAGCAGCAGAACAGCAGATGAGCCTGCTTTCAAGAAACAAATGCAAGAGCAGCACCTCAGAGCAAACAGGCTGGGACAGGAAAACGATTGTCTTTTCTTCCCACCCATCTCAGGAACATCTACATACAAGTGTCATTAGTTTCTCTTGAGAGTCCAAAACACCATCAATAGCCTACACATCTGCACTTTGAAACACAGCATACTCACCTGGGCGTTCAAAGTCATTCCACTTCTGTGGAGACCCACGGAAGCTGAGTCGATCCTGCTGGAAATCACTGCTGCTGGACATGAGCAACTCATCACAGCCCTCTTCTGTATTACACTGAGAGTCACATTTGATGGAGAGGTAGATAGCACCAGGAATGTGAACTTTATCCTGACAAATAAACACATGACCTTTGCATCCTGCAATACTATTTTACCAAAGAGCTGCTTCACTTTCACCACACCAACAACAAATACTACAGCATATCCACAGAGGAAAAAAATCCCCCCAAAACCAAACACCCCTCTGTAATATTTTTATCCAGAGCTAATTTAACAAATGTAAAGCATAGCCTATTGTTTGCGTTAGCTCTTAAGCATATCAAATTAATTGCTAGGGTTTTATTAGAAGTGGTAATTGTTGCTGATACTGATCTCCACTGCCACAACCTAAAGGTTTCTATGCATTTTAAACAACAAAAATCAGGAGGGTCAGAGCTGCAGATAAATGAACAACCCCAAGACTGCCCAGAGGCAACAATTACTCACTAAACTGTATTAGGAAAAGGCTTTCAAACAATATCAAGAGAAGAAAATAAGAATTGTTTGTGTCAGGATAAGATAGCCTCAAATGAGAAGACAAGAAAAATGAGACTCCACTCCCAGCTTTCATCTGACAGCACAAGGAAGTAACAGGCAAATGGAAATGAACCTTGGGATGAAAGGGTAGAAATATTTGTTCATTAAGGCCCTGAGACCATTTAAGAATATGATCTGCTGCAAACACACGCATAGCAGAACCACTGAAGTTATGCACTTATCACATGATTGAAGGAGATTAAATAAAAGTGACTTACTGAACCTACTTCTTTACAGGGCAGGGCCCCACTCATCCAGCAGCAGCCCTTCCAAAAGCAAGGCTGAACGGGTATTTCACAGGGGCTTCAAGCACCAAGTCCCACAGGTAAACACATGGATCACTGACATTCCTGCTCCAACCACCGTGATGGTTTAGAACTCTTCAAGCCATGCAAATGCACTGTACTACACTGCAGGTCTAACTTACCTCAAACTTGCTATTGTTGTTAGAAGGATGTTTAGATTAATGCCTCTGCACTGCCATTCCGGGTTCTTCCATGAACTGGCAAGCTGTCAGTGCCATTGTCCCTAGCATGCTCTCACTGCACCCATGCACCACCTGCTGCAGAATCTGGGAAGAAGCAACACGTCATGTAAATACAATCTGCTATCAAAACTATTACAAACTTATACACCGATGACTGACAGGAGGCATTTCTAGCCACACAACATTTTGCAAGTGCAAGAAACAAGACATCACAAATGATGTCTACAAGTGTTATTTCCATAAGTGCAGAAGATTTTTCTTTGCCTCTGTTCCAGATCTTTCAGTTCTTATCTAATGGAAACGTGACAGCTGTTAGCTCCATCTCTTTCCACAAATGCCAGGGACAAGGATTACCCATAAAGCAGTTAACAGTAAACTAAAGCTGTAAACAAGGAAGATAAACAACTAAATACTAAAGACACCTTTACCTTCTGTTACTTACAGGTTTTGATTTTAATAAAATATGTTCTGTTTTAGCTTTCAAAAGGTACAACTTCACATACAAGGAAGCCATCAGTTAGCGGCTACAGTGTTTGAAAGCACTAGATGCAAGAGCTGTGTCTTTAAGAATACAAACAAATGCCATTTAGTCTATCGGGACACACTAAAGGATAATTAAGAACAACTTCAATCTCCACTTTCTCTTAATTTTCAGAGCTTTTGTGTGCTTTTGAATTAGGATTCCTGCTGCTCAAGGCCCTTTATTGTCACAACCTATGACATCTCTTCACGTGCACTTTCCTATCCCCTCCTATATAATGGGATACTAGCTCAGACCAAACGTTCACCTCCACATCAGTCAAAGAAATTAAATTCTTGGGAAAAAGGAGTTTAAAAAGCAAAGGCAGTATGTAGCACAGCTCCCTCAATGTCTTCTTTGCCTCCATGCACTTGCAGAACAGCCTAACACAAAGGCTTCTCTATTTCATACACCCAACAGATTGTTGTTCTATCAGTTCATCCTGATATTTCTGAACCTACAGAAACACCCTGTGGCAACAATGTCAATGACATACTCTGTCCAGAACCAGTTCTTTGGGTTTGTTTTGCACCCACCACTTATTACCTGCATCCCACACTCCTTTGTTTCCTTACTGGGAGGGCCAGTGAGTAATAGTTGCTATTAACTTTTGTATGCTGCTTATTGTCTTAAAACTACAGAGAAAGAGGAAGAGACTTTTTCATTCCTCCTTCTCCCTCAAGGCCAAATGGGGCAAAGATCCAGGATGAAGAAAACAAGTTGGTTCCTCCTACTGAAGTTATTCCATGGCTAAAATAATCCCTGCCACTCTTTTCCAGACTTCTTCCAGTTGTACTGCCTTTCCATTTTCCTTTAAGCAAGATGAGGGAGTCAAGTGACATGCTGCACTCCAGCTGAGAGCACACTATTGGTTTGGTGGCATACCAGTGCCTTCTGTTTTATCTTGAATTCCTGCTTTGAAGATTGCCAGCACCTCATTTGCTTCAGCTGCTCTTGAAGCATTGGGCTGATGCTTTCAGGACATTCCATTATCATTCCAAGATCACTTCCACCACGGTAAGAGTCAGCTCATCAGTGGAGTAGCAGGTATTACAAAATACACATTGAGATCTGCAGCTTTCAAAATGGACTGCCTATTTGACCAATTTCTCTATCAGATTTATTTTCCCATGTAGCTCTTTCATAGAATCATAGAATAGTTGGGGTTGGAAAGGACCTTAAGATCATCCAGTTCTAACCCCCCTGCCATGGGCAGGGACATCTCACACTAAACCATATCTTCCAAGGCTTCATCCATTATGGCCTTGAACACTGCCAGGGATGGAGCATTCACAACCTCCCTGGGCAACCCATTCCAGTGCCTCACCACCCTAACAGTGAAGAATTTCTTCCTTATATCCAATCTAAACCTCCCCTGTTTAAGTTTCAACCTGTTACCCCTTGTCCTGTCACTGCAGTCCCTAAGGAAGAGTCCCTCCCCAGCATCCTTACAGGCCTTCTTCAGATACTGGAAGGCTGCTATGAGGTCTCCATGCAGCCTTCTCTTCTCCAGGCTGAACAGCCCCAACTTTCTCAGCCTGTCTTCATACAGGAGCTGCTCCAGCCCCTGATCATCCTCGTGGCCTCCTCTGGACTTGCTCCAACGGTTCCATGTCCTTTTTCTGTGTTGAGGACACCAGAACTGTACAGAATGCTCCAAGTGAGGTCTCACAAGAGCAGAGCAGAGGGGCAGGATCACCTCCTTTGAACTGCTGTCACACTCCTTTTGATGCAGCCCAGGATACGGTTGGTTTCTGGGCTGTGAGCACACACTGAAGCTGGCTCATGTTCATTTTCTCATCGACCAACACCCCCAAGACCTTCTCCTTGGGCTGCACTGAATCTCTTCTCTGCCCAACCTGTAGCTGTGCCTGGAATTGCTTCAATCCAAGTGTAGGACCTTGCACTTGATATGGTTAAACTTCATGAGGTTGGCATCAGCCACCTCACAAGTGTGTCAAGGTCCCTCTGGATGGCATTCCTTCCCTCAGGTGGATCAGCTGAACCACACAGCTTGGTGTCATCGGCAAACTTGCTGAGTCCGCACTCAATCCCACTGTCCATGTCAGCGACAAAGCTGTCCAACAAGACCGGTCCCAACACCGATCCCTGAGGAACACCACTCATTACTGGTCTCCAGCTGGACACTGAGCCATTGACCACAACTCTTTGCGTGCGCCCATCCAGCCAGTTCTTTACCCACCGAGTGCTCCACCTATCAAATTGATGTCTCTCCAATTTAGAGACAAGGATGTCGTGTGGGACAGTGTTGAACGCTTTGCACAAGTCCAGGTCGGTGACATCAACAGCTCTAACCCTGTCCGTTTGTTCCGTAGCCCCATCATAGAAGGCCACCCTATTGGTCAGACAGGATTTCCCCCTAGTGAAGCCCTGCTGGCTGTCACCAAGCACCTGGTTGTTTTTCATGTGCCCTAGCATGCCTTCCAAGAGAATCTGCTCCCAGATGTTGCCAGGCACAGAGGTGACACTGACTGCTCTGTAATTCCCTGGGTCATCCATTTTCCCCCTCTTGAAAATGGGGCTTGTATTTCCCTTTTTCCAGTCGTCGGGAGCTTCACCTGACTGCCATGATTGTTCAACTATGATGGACAGTGCCTTAGCAGCTTCATTTGCCAGCTCCTTCAGGACCCGCAGATGGATTTCATCAGGTCCCATGGACTTCTGCACAGTCAGGTTCTTAAGATGGTCTCGAACCAGATCCTCTCCTACAGTGGGCCTAAGGTCTTCATTCTCCACTTTTTACCTTTAAGGGGAACCACCTGAAGTCTTAACCATGCTTTCCCAAAGAATCTTAGAGAATAACAGAATCATAGAACTGTTTGGATTGGAAAGGACCTAAAGATCATCTAGTTCCAACACCCTGCCACAGGCAGGGACACCTCACACAAGATCATGGTGCTCAAGCCACGTCCAGCCTGGTCTTGAACACAGCCAGGGATAGAGCATTCACCACTGCTTTGGGCAACCTGTGCCAGTGCCTCACCACCCACACAGGGAACAATTTCTTCCTTCTAGCTAACCTGAAATTCCTCTGTTTCACTTTAAGCCCATCACCCCTTGTCCTATTGCTACCGGCCCTGATCAAGAGTCCCTCCCCAGCATCCTTGTAGGCCCCCTTCAGATACTGGAAGCTGCTCTGAGGTCTCCATGCAGCCTTCCCTTCTCCAGGCTGAACAGCCCCAACTTTCTCAGCCTGTCTTTGTACAGCAGCTGCTCCATCCCCCTTAGCATCCTCGTGACCCTCCTCTGGATTAGCTCCAACAGCTCTAGGTCCTTCTGGTGAGGATACCAGAACTCTACCCAGTGCTCCAAGTGTGGGTCTCATGAGAGCAGAGTGGAGGAGCAGGATCACCTCCCTTGACCTCCTGGTCATGCTGGTGGTGATACAGCCCAGGACACAGGGGGTTTCTGGGCTCAAGCCCATGCTGAAGCCAGCTCATGTTCCGACCCCCAGGCCCTTCTCCTCGGGCTGCTCTGAATCACTTCTCCCTGCAGCCTGTAGCTGTGCTTGGGATTGCCCTGACCCAGGGGCAGGAGCCTGCACTTGGCTCTGATGAACTTCAGGAGGTTGGTCACCTCTCCAGCATGCCCAGGTCCCTCTGGATGCCATCCCTTCCATCCAGCACGCTGACTGCACCACACAGCTTGGTGTCGTCAGCAAACTTGCTGAGGGTGCTCGATCCCACTGTCTGTCACCGACAAAGATGTTGAACAGGGTCTGCCCCAACACCGACCCCTGAGAGACACCATTCCTCACTGGTCTCCAGTTGGACATAGAGCCACTGACCGCAGCTCTCTGTGTGCAGTCATCCAGCCAATTCCTTGTCCACCGGGTGTCCATCCAGCAAATTCACGTCTCTCCCATTCAGAGACAAGGACGTCGTGTGGGAGGATGTTAAATGACATTTATTTGCTCCAGAGAGCACGAACATGGCAGGAAGGGCCGGGGGCAGCTGCTCACTTGCGGGGGGAGGGCAGGCTCCGGAGGTGGTAGATCCAGGAGCCCCCAGGGCAGGAGACCACCAGCCTGCTGGTGACAGGAGCCGGGCCGCCCGCGAAGGAGACGGTGATGGTGGTGCTGCTCTTGGCGCGCAGCACCTCGGGGGCCCTGACGGTGAAGCCCGGGTGCTTCACTGCGTATTGGAACGCCGTGGCCTTCCGGAAGACGTTCCTGAAGGAGATGGAGGTGGTGCCGCCGGCTGGGATGAGGAAGGGGCCCTGGGCTTCAGGGGGCAGCGCAAGGCCGATGAGTGGGATGCAGTACTGCCCACCCAATGCAGAGCTGAGCTGCAGCGTGGCCTTGGCTTCGCCCAGGTGGCAGGGCTCAAAGGTCACTTCCACGCTCAGGTCCGAGCCCCCAGCACTGGCGGGTGCCGCACTGATGGATTTTGCCGTCTGGAAGTCGGCACAGTCGGTCTGTGCAGGGGAGACAAGAGACCATGGGGGGTGGGTCACAACAGCAGAGCCAGCACCTTGGGAAGAACACGATGGTGCCCTGGCCCTGGCCTGGCCCACCCACACCACACTCCTGGTGAGTGCCTGTGGGGAATGGGCATGAGAACTGTGCAAACGTGCCCAGCAGGGACAACCCTGCACCCAAGCCCCAAGACGCCTGACTGCCAGACCTGGGCTGCAAGGGGGAAGCAAGCCCAGGCACCGTGGCGCCTGCAGAAGCAGCTCCAACCAGGGCAGCAGACACGGGCCCGCAAGGGAGGACAGTGCAGCTGGTGACAAGCCCACACCAGTGGGAAGACCCCTGGGCTCACATGGCCACCCTGGCTCTGCCCCGCCAAGCCAGAGGCACTTGGAGCCCTTGGTGGAGAGGGCTGGTGCTGGCCAGAGGAGCTGCCCCCCAGCCAGAGCCCCGGCAGCCGCGCTCACCTGTACGAGGTACTCGGTCTTCTGCTGGGCAAAATGCCGTATTTTGGTGGTGATGGTCTGACGGGAGCCCAGCCTGGTGCGGAAATACACGGGCTTCTCTGGCCTGCTCCAGGTGGCTTTCAGCTGCAGCGTGTAAAACAGAGAGCCCAAGTCGCTGCTCTGGAGCACCAGCTGCCCGCTGCTCTCACCCGTTTGCAGGGGCTGATACTCCAAGACAAGATCCGCCTGGGAGGAAGGAAGGAAAAAGCCACTTTGTCAGGCAGAGGCAGGGAACACGTGTGCCTGACAAGGGGCAGCTGGTCCCTGCTGTGCTCAAGCAGTGCCAGAAGGCTGGGCTGCCTTCCCTGCTCTGACTCCCCTCTCTCGGGCACAGCCTTGCTCCTTCTGGGGGACGGTTCACTTAGGGACAGATCCCAACAGCTCACTGCCCTCCAGCACGATGCCAGAAGCTTCCCACCATAAAAAGCCCTGTGCTCCCCCAGGGCACACACCAATTCCTGTCAATCCAGGCTGCAGACAACCTGGCCATGCGCTGAGGCTTGTCCTGCAGCCACTCACAGCTGGAAGCACCACACTAAAGGAGGGGCACGTGGCACAAGGACCTGCCACGTGAGGTCCACTTGCAGCATGTGCCAGGGGGCAGCAGGGCAGGCTCCACCAGCGCAGGATGATGCCCACTGGGGATATTCTCGCACACTGCTCCCTCTCTAGATCATCGGCAGGGAGCTGCCACCATGGAAGGAAGCCCCACATGGCTCCTTTCAGGCATCACCCCTCAAGAGCATCCCCTTCAGCCAGGAGCAGGGAGAGCAGAGGGAGCCGGAGGAGCTTTGCCCCTACCTTCGACTGTGCAGGGACAGTAAAGTGCTGGGGAACGCTGACGTCGGGCACTTTGCAGTTGATGTCAAACGTCACCGGGACAGGCAGAGGGTTGTCCACCTTGACGCTGGAGGACACTCTCTGCCGAACAGCGGTGCTCATTTGAACAGTGCCCATGGGTCCTGAAGCCACCACCTTGAAAGTCACCATGTGGAACAAGTACTCTCCGGTTGTCTCATTGATGAAGGTCACCTAAATCAGACAGAAAGGGAAGGGCTGCTCATTCCACACATGAAAACAGACCCAAAAGAGCCCACTGAGCTCAGCACCCTGCTTCCAGGAATGGCTGTGAGCACCCACCGAGGAAGAGCACAGGACCACAGAAAGCACGTGCGGTATTTCATAGGACCTGTGCACGTGGAGGTATGAAGAGGCATGTAGCTTCTCAGTGAGCCAACAGCTCCTTGAAGGGCCCTGCAGACCAGTGTCCTCACTTACCTTTGCCCTGAAGACTCCTTCTTTGTAGGAGAGGAAGGTGAGCTGGTAGTCCTTCTTCGCAGAGCTTGGCACGTCCATGTAGGAACACCCCTGCAGCACAGAACTGCTTTCCAGGTTCTCTGGTTTGAGCATGTCAATAACCACCAGGAACCTGTGGGTGAGAAGGACACAGTGAAGGTCAACACGAAGGACTCCCATAGGATACCCATCGTGTGGGGGTACAATACAGCCCCTCTCACCCTCAGTGCCTCAGGCACAGGGCACCAGCTCTCATCCCCCTTGGAGGAAAGCCCTCCAGGGTGCCTCTGCACAGGCAGAACGTGGGTATGGCCAGACACGGCCAAGGAGAGGGACAAGCTTTCAGGGAAGGAGCTTCCAGGCACTTCCAGACTTCCTGGGCTGGACTCACCTCTGTGGTCTGTGCAGCCAGTTGGACACAGGGATGAGCTCCGTGTGGCACTTCCTGCATGGAACCTGCCGGGAAATGGCCCCTGAACACCTGGGGGCTTCAGCAGTTCCTTCCAGGTGGTAGCGTAAGCCTGTCCCGTCCGGCAGGGGGAAGAAGATGGAGCCCTACAGACAACGAATAGGACAAGTCGGCTCTGGAGCACCCCTGGCCAGCCCCATGCCTCAGGCTCTCACTGCAGCAACTTCCAGCACGCCCAGCTGGCAGAGCTCTGCCTGCAGCCCTGTCCCGTGCAGGAGGAGGCACCAGCATCGCACCTGCTCAGAGCTGGTTGTGAGTGGGTGCATGGCCCACAGCACATGGCACAGCTACAGGACACAGAGGCAGCATCTCTGGGCAAAGCAAGGAGACACGGGCCCTGCAGCAGAGCTGCTCTGCACATCCCAACACTCCCTTACTGGCCACACTCACCTGGGCATGTCCCTGCCAGCCTGTGCTCATGCAGGGACAGCCCTGGGCAGGGGGTGCCCGTCCCTCATGAGCTCCATTGCCTCAGTCCTGCTGGCCTTAGCCCCAACAGCACTGCCCAGACAGCAGCCTCTAAGCTGGCACAACAGGGGCCCACCAGCCGTAGGCCATGGAAAGCTCATATCCATGATCATTCTGGGTGCCCGTGGATCCCAGACACCTGCCTCTGCCATCTCCTCTGCCTCCACAGCAGCTGAAAGCTGCAAGACTCCTCACGCAGGCTCTACGTTAAAGACATGCTGAGCACGTGCAACCCTAAGGGCACAGATCTGCTGAGCACCCTGGAGACAGAGACCAGAAATCTCTGACCTCATTTCTGGCCTACTGTAAGGTCAGCTGGAGTGGGACAAGGACCCGGCAGCTCCAGCACCCCAGAGCCCTTCTGAACTGACCCCTTGGATTTATGAGCTTGTGGCACAGAAACCATTGCAGAGGGGCCAGTCACCCCCATGTGCCCAGCCTGAGACCTGCAGGAAGGGCTCCTCCCACAGCTCCTGCATGACTGTCAAGAGATCTCTCTCGTTTCCCACTTGCCTGTTCACGGCCAGGAGGGCACTGAGACACTGCAGGGCAGCTTTGCCCTTCTTGCTCCCTGCAAGCTGCACAAGGACAGGCACAAGTGGTTGTGCCCAGGGCTCGGAGAGCCTGTGCAGCCGTGCGCTGAGCGTGGGGGTCTCTGAGCCCCCTGGGCTGCCACAGGCAGCCACCAGGAGCTGCGCAGAACAAACTTCATTTCTTGGCCTTCAGAAAGCCTGGCTCTTTAGGTCAGCTGCTCCAACACGTTTGGTGTCAGGCCCGAGTTCCCATCTGCCTTTTGCCTTTGCCTGGCCCCCAGCCACCACAAAACCCAGCTTCCAACAGAGGGCACAGGACACCTTCAGCTTGGACAGGACCTCTGAAGGTCATCTCGGCCAACCTCCTGCCCAAAGCAGGGTGAGCTACAAGGGTCATGCCACGAGGGTCAGCACACGCTGGCACAGCTCACGTACCTGGTGCTTCTTGTTCTCAGAGCTCATGGTTAGGGGTCTGTAGGTGACCTGGTAGACCTTTTCTTTTTGCCTGGCCTCCAGATGGATAAATTCAGGCCCTTTCCAGTATTTCCCCTCAATGATGGGCTGCAGGGTCCAGGCCTCGCTGCTCGGGTTGGACAGGAGGATGGTCTGGCTCTGCCTCTCACGCACATGGCAGCTGAAAGTCAGCGTCTGTAACAGAGGAGCACAGAGGCTGCTGGGTCGTACCCACAACCCTTCCCACTCTTCTCACGCTGGCTCTGCACCAGGACCTGGAGCACAGGGAGCAGCTTTTCCTTGTCACATGCAAAAATTACGCTTTGGCCATAGCTTTTGGAGTAAATCAAGCTGGTTGCTCTTGAAGAAGGGAGCAGAACAAGCCTTTCGCATGCTGGGTGAAAGGAAACGGGGAGTCCTGAAAGGAAACTCCTGTGCAAGGACAAGATCTGCAGCCACACAGCCCCTTCCTTCGTGGGCAGGAGGAAGAGGAGCTCCACGCTCTCTCTGGGAGCAAGAGCCAACAGCTCCCAGACTGCCCCATCCCAGGGACTGGATGCAGATGTCTTGCCCCTTCCTACTGCTGAATGCCCTCCCCTGGCCCAGCAGGGGGGAGAAGTGTGGCTGCAGGTGCAGTGCTGGGATACAGTGAGGTGGCTCTGTGAGGAGGGTCTCAGAAGAGCCTGGCAGGGTGTTCCCATGGCATGGGTGCTGCAGTGCAGAGCCAGGACAGCTGAGCTGCTCACTGGAGGAGCAGCACCTTGAACAGGGGAGAAAGGCAATGACAGGGCTCAGGAATTCTGGCAATCCTGCCCAGCAGTTTCTCTCTGGGATACCCCAGCACCAGCGAGTCTGTGCTCACAAGTGTCCTTCAGTTCCTGCCCTGGGAGAGATGTGGTGCAGATACTGGGGTCCAGGGGCCCATCCTGTCCCTGCTGCATTACCTCTTTGGGGCCAGGGGCCTCCACGCAGGATCCTGCCAGCGTAAGCCGCAGCGCCTCACTGCCCTGGATGAAGCACCGCAGCCCCTCGTACTGGACAGCCTGGCTCAGCTTCGAGGGGCGGAAGGTCACAACCAAGGGGACATCCATCCCTGGGCTGATGTAACCCTTTGTGGGGCTGATGGAAAAGTCTGGCTTGAAGCTCTCCACGTCCCACATAAACCTTGCCGAGGAAAGCACAAGGACAGGAAAGAAGGATTAGCCACGGGGAGCTGTGAAGGCAGTGTAAGCCTCAGTGTGAGGCTGCAAGTCTCTTGTGGGCTTTCCCACCACATCTCAGGCCTGACACTGAGCCACCTGGCAATAAGGCTTCAGGCTGGGCAGGACCTACTGCTTTACCTGACTCTCGTGTCGCCCGCGTTCCGCATGACGACGCGCCGGCACGTGTAGCTCTGCTGCACCACGGCTCCAAAGCTGAGCTGGTCCTGGTCCAGGCTCACGAGGCTGCCCTGGCAGGAGTCCCGCACCACACAGAGGGAGCGCACCAGCCCGCGGCACTCCAGCAGCACTTCCCCGCTGAACGGCTGCATGCGGCGCTTCGGGGAGAAGGTCACCTCCACTTTGCAGGTGTCTCCTCTGCCCTTCAGCTTTAGATCCTTGCTGGGCTTCAAGCACAGAACCTACCCAAAGAAATGAGTGGAGACTATTTCATCTGGCAAGCGAGCTGTGGAGCCTCCCTCACCACACTCAGGGAAGAGGCTTCCAATTCCTCTTCTGTCCCCACCAGCACTGCCCCAGTCCCACTCATTCCCTCCTAGGCATTCCTAGGGAATACCAAAGGTGTTTTCTACCATGTGTCCACCTGGTCACGGCGAGGTCAACTCTGTCTTCTAAAGCTTTCACATACGTTCCAACAGAGCTGCAACTCTCCCTCTTTCAAGATTCACCTCCCTCACCTTTCCAGATCTAAAACACATGGCTGCATCCTGATGGATGTGTCTAAAACAGGCTAGAGGAATTGTGCTGCCTTCTCACTTCTGGCTCTCGGAGAGTCCTGGCACCCAGCTCAGCTGAAGCATTCACACTGCAGGCATCTGCTGCCAGAGCAGTGCCAGCAGGGAGGACAGGGCAGGCACAGGCAGCCAGGGCAGCCCACACCTGAGTCATTACCTACTAGCTCCCACCCACAGCAGCTCAGCGCTCCCTGCAGGCACACCAAAGTGCTCTGCAGAGAAGGAACGGGCCTTACCCCAGCTTCCTGCAACTCTGGCACAGTGGACGTGACCCTCAGCTTAAAGGTGAGAGGGGCTGCACTCTTGTTGGCTACGGTGACCATCTTCTTCACCGTCTGTCCAATGCAGACGTTTCCCAGCTTCACCACCTTTCCTGGTGGATCCACAACGTCAACCTGAGGCGGTAGGGATTGATATCAAGCCAAAGGAAAGAAGGAGAAAAGGCTTTCTGCCACTCTCGTGGCAGAAACCCAAACCATGGGAGGCTGGGGAAGAGAGGAGGAAATGAGAAAACCATGCTGGTTACCACCTGGAGTTTTAGCCTTTAGATTTCATCTCACCTTCATTTTTATGCCCCTTCCTTGGGCCTCAGCATTCAGCTTCCCTCCAGGGGCACACGGAGGCAGCAACAAGCTGTTGGGGCTGTTGTCATCTTTTGGTGTCTGTAGGGGCTGTGCACAGAAGGAAGAGAAACCATAGGCAGGATGAGTTTCTTGACCTTCACCATGTGAGCAGGCTGCCCAGCCAAGCCATCCCCTCCCACATTCCTTCCCCCCAGGGGCAGGGATTATCCAAGGCCCTCTGCAGCCTGCCAGCAGAGCTGGCTAACCCTGGAAGGCCACCAGGCTTTGCCCTGCGCACTGCCCCCATCTCCCTGCACAAGCCTGGCCATGATGGAGTGCTGGGAATCTACAGAGTGTGCACAGACCTTCCCCCTCACCTGCTCCTCAGCAAGGTGCTGCTGCTCAAACTGCACTGAGTAAACCTCACAGGGCTTCTTCACCACCACTGTCCCCTCTTCCCCATGGCTCTGGGGCAGCAGCGGTCCCAGCTCCAGCTCTGTGGGGATGGACTCCAGCCGTGGCTCCAGACCACGTCCCAAGACCGGCACCTGCAGGCGTTGGCTGCTCTGGCAAATCTGGATCTGCAGCTCGCCCCGGTAGCACTTCTGCAAAGAAGCAGCACAGAAAGCTCCTCCGTGAAGCCCCAGCTGACAGCACCTCCAAGTCAACAATCGCCCAGGGTCAGGGGTCTTGTCAGCACCTCCAAGCTGAATCCAAAACAGGTATTTACTTAGAGCAGGGGCTACAGCATCTGCATGGCTCTCAGGAACTGCAGCGAGTCCTGCTCTGGAGCATAACTGGACAGTTGGCTCCCAGGTGGATCTAAAATGGGCTCTCAGAGGTTTTCACCTGGGCATGGGGGAGCGCAACGCTCATGAGAAAGGTCTGCTTCCTCAGACACAGTCCTGGCACTGCAGCACCAGGCAAACATCAGCTGTGTGCAAGAGGCACCTGAGCTCTCACTGGGCACAAATAAGGATCATCTTCTCTGCTCAGTGCTTGCCTCTGGTCAAAGCCAGACACGAGACGCTGAAATCTCCACGAGCAATTGAGATCCCTGGGACTGACCCCAGGCATGGAAGCACTTGTGTCCATCCTGTCACACGCTACCAGTTTCCAAGTCACGGTGGCCACATGCAAACTGCCTTTGGGAATGCTCCATCATTTAAGCTGACTCCCGAGCTGCGTGGGAACGTGCAGGGGAAACTGAGGTGCAGGAAGCTCCACGTGGAGGCAGAGCTCATCTCCCGCTCCCTGGGCTGGCCTCCCCTTACCACACTGCCCTGCCAGACCTCCTGGCGTGACACCCACCAATCTCACCTCTTCCGTGGGTGAAAAACGGACTTGGACGTGGCACTGCTGTCCTGGAGCGAGGCTTCCAGCTGAGGGCAGCACCTCAAAGCCACAGGGCACAGACTTCATCTCCTCCAGCAGCTTCTGGTGCTCGCTCCCTGGCAGATGTTTGTCCACCTGCTCACAGAAACCAGTGGCGTGAGGTCTCCTTGGTCTGTGAGGACAGACCCTCGGTTCCTGCAGTGCTCCGAGATGCTGGCACGGTGCAGGGAGCACCTTCATCCCACCCAGACGTGGCCACCACTGCCTAGAACTGGAGGGCAAACATGCTGGCAGGGCAGGCAGATGGGGAGGCAGTGTCCTCAGAGAAGGAGGAATGGGTGAAGATGGCAGAGAAGTGAAGCATCAGCTAGTGAACAGGCCCAGGTGAACCAGCCTTGCTCTGTACCCTCAAAAGCTTCCTCAAGCGAGCTGCAGCACAAGTGCTCAGGCAGCCAGAGGGGCACAAAAGGCACGAAAGGCAAAGAGAACCCAACCGAGAAGTTGTGTGTTACACGTTGTCTGTGCTTTACCTCCTGAACAGGATCAGTCATGCTGATGGACCATTTACAGGGGACCTGGAACGTGTTGTGGAGCTGGATGGTTTCTTCCTGGCACTGCCCACACTGGACAGCAGAGAACTCCAGCCTGTCCCTGGACAGGCAGAGGGACAGCTCAGCCACCATGGCACGGAGGCGGACCTGGAATGTGGGGCCTCCTCTGACCTAGAGAAGGACAGAGCATGCAGTTGAGAGCCTACCCGATACTCGCTGCTGTGCCCAACCTGCTGCCTGCCCCAGAAGCTGGAGTACCTTGATGGGCAGGAGCACATCCACTTTTCCTAGGGGCAGGTTGGCACTTTGTGGGTCGAAGCACACTTCAAATGTCTTGTTCTCACAGGAGGGCAGGCGCTTCACACGCTCCAGGCACACGCTGAAGCCTGAACACAGCAAAATAAAGCAGTTGAGATACGCAAGCAACAGGAAATGGCTCAGAAGCACAGTAAGGCCACAGGGGTGTCCTGGCTGGCAGCTCTGGGAAAGACCCCTTTGCATCTCCAGAGAAGCTGCTCTTCTCCCTTTGGCACTGCCCAAAGCAAAAGGACTTTCACAGCCAGAATCCAGGGGTTACATAGTAAAAAGGAATCACATTGCTTGAGGAACTCCAGCAATTCCTTCAACAGGCATCTCAGGGAAGGATGCATAGACCTCTCCAAAGGAGAATTGCCACCTAAGATACCAAATGCTGGGGTGTTCCCTGACAGCGGCTTAGAAGAGACGACTGGCCACCCCGCAGAGACAGCAGTCACCATGTGCTGGAGCTGCAGCCTTACCTCAAGGCCTCTTTGGGAAGCCTGTTTCCATAGAGCAGAGGATCCCACAGGCCGGTCAATAAAGGCTGAGCAGAAGTGCTCTGGCACTATGAACTCTAAACAAAGCACTTCCGAACCACAGAGGGTCCATCTGTTTGCAACATAAACCCTCAGAGTGCACAAAGAAACTGGGATGATGCTCACGGGAGCCAAGAGCAGAAGATGCTGAGAGGCTATCAAGGTGATCAGCCCTTCTGGCCCCTGCAATCAGATTTTAGGGCAGCCACAGGCAGAGCAGGTCTCTGGGCACTGCTCGCCAGAAGTCAGGCTCTTGAACAGGGCACCCAGCATGGGGGTACTAAGGAGGAAAATGCTGTCCAAGGAAGTACTCAAATCTCCCCATGTCCAATGGCTTCAGCTGATGTGTCAGAGGTAGCTCCTTCAAGCCCCCGTGAAGCCTCTCCACCATGGGTTACCTGTGTTATACAGGACATATCCATCGACACGGAAAGATGCAGGGAAGTGCCCGGTGTTGGTGATCTTCACCGTGTGTGTGTGGATGTCACCGGGAACAACATAGCCAAGGTCCAGGATGTATTCGGGCAGCTCAGCTCTGAAAGGAGGAGTAAGGACACTCTGTAAACCCCAGCATGGTGTGGGCTGGAGAAGCAAATGGAGTGGATAATTCTGTATTCACTGCTCTGAAAGCTCAAGCCAAGCCCAGGAAACCCAAGGCCTGAGCACCCAGTAATAACACTTGGCTAAGTCATGGGGAGTGCAGGGCCTAGGATTTATCAGCCACCAATGGGATCTTCGAGTGACTTTAAAGTGGGTACTGGACACAGTTCCTATGCTGCAAAAAGCCATTGCAGAGAAGTCCACTGCATCTCCACTGATCTCAATCGAACTGCTAAGCTGGTGTCCAGCCCAAGCCTGAAACTGCTTCAGGACCTTGTCATAGCATTTCCTTGCAGAGGCCTTTGGCAGACAATCCCATTTGGAAAAGTGCATAAGGGATCTGGATCATTCCCTGCTCTTCCTGCATAGTGGGGTCTGTTTCTTGGCACAAAGACGCCAGCTTTGAGATGCCCCTTTCAGAGCTGGTCAGCAGGGCTGGTGCCTGTGCTGTCTGCAAGGGCTTGCTCGTCTGCACCCCTCAGCTCTGAGAACAGAACCCAGCAACTGTGGGGAGGGGAGCACCTCCAGAGCTCAGGGGAGCACTGTGCAAGCGAGGACACCGAGCTGCCCACAGGGAGCACATCATAGCTCTCAGCATTAGGCCCCTTCTGAAGTCCGCAGCTGTTCCCAGCTCTGAGACACAAGGAGCTCTCAGGAGCAGGCCTGCACTGCTGGCTGTTACCCTCAGGGCCCCTGCACACAGGCTACAGGACTCCCTACTAACTTGAGAAGCCTCCGATGGACACGCTGGTGAAAGGCAGTGTCCTCTGGGGGACGGGAGCTGAGAGCTTTCTGCTGCTCCACGGCATGTTCCTCCATCAGCATCTCCTCCATCTGCATCTGCAGCTGAGCATCCCACTGAGGAAAGTAAAGACAGGGGCTGCTTAGCAAAGGTCCTTCCCAAGGCACAAGCTTGTCTCAGGTGGAGGATCCCACCCTGCTCTTGTTGAGAGAGGCGATGGAGTCATTCTGTCTCACTGCTCAGTGTCTGGGACACTTCCTGCTCTCTCAGGCAGGATCATAGCTCCAAAGAAATGAACTCCAGTGTCTCTCCCTGCCCAGTTATCAAAGCTGATCTGGACACATGGACAGACAAGCCAGAAACCTTCCAAAGCTCCAAGTATGTCCCTGCCCCCAGTTAGTGCCAAAGCAGCTTGGACAAAAGCTCTCCTGGAAAGGGAACCATGAGAGAGCTGGAGCCTCTCGGAGATCCAGAACACAGCACAGCCTCAGGGTGCATTCAGGCTGCTGCTTTACACTCTGTAAAGCTGGCAGGACTTGGCCAGTGAGCAACAAAACCCCCAGCACCGACCTGAATGTCCTTCAGAGCACCATAAACCCAACTGCTTGAGCACAGCCCTTAGCATCTCCTGGGGTAGTCAGGAGCTGGTGCATCTCCAGGAGGGACAACTCCCAGAGGTGGGCAGCCCATGGGGCACGCTGAGCTGACACAGTCCGTGGCCAGGGCTGTGCAGGGAGGCACCCAGTGCCAGCAGAGCATGGGCACAGGGCCGTGGGGCGCAGGGGCTCCAGTGACACGTGTGGGACAGGGCAGCAGCTCTACTCACCACGGTGCCCGAGTCGTCCATGCAGGGCTCGGCTGCCACAGCCTCCCCCAGAGCAATGGCCTCGTCTCTCTGGCTGCCTTTGTCCAGCTTTTCTTGGGACTTTTGGAGGATCTTCTCATATTTGGCGCTGCCTGAAAGCACAGAACACCACCAATAGCAGTGGGGCAGCACAAATCCCATGGAAGACAGGAAGCCCCATTCCCCCAACACGCAGACACAAACTGCTCCAGCAATGGAGGGAAAGGCGATCCTGCTGCTTCTCACCCCCAGACGTCTTTCTCACCACACAGGAGCATCTCAGCCCCACAACGTGATGCAAACCCAACCCTGTCAAAATCCCTGCCAGCCTCTCTTGCAGCTTCCCTGTGCTTTTCTGCCCAGCCCTCATCTTCCCAGACCTCTGCCATACGCTGGCAAGCTGTGCAGGATGGTTCCTGTGGCAAAGCCACACGGGCTCGTCTGCCAGAGACCAAGGAAGCAACCAGAGGGCTGAGTTTGCCTGACAGCCCTGAAACCTCCAGGCCTGGCGGAGGTGCCCGTGAGCTGCCCTATGGGCATATGGCATGGGGGAAAGCCAGGTGACCTTCCTGGCGAGCAGACAGGCAGTGCTCACCTTTGATGTTCCTGGGCAGGTCCAAGTGGATCCTGGGAAAGGTCCCTTCTCCTTTCAGGCAGATTTTTGCTGGCTCCAGGTGACCCACTTGGATCTGGAAAGCCCTGCAGAAGACTCCAGGCACTCCTGGCAGGTAATAGACTTTCAGCACTTGCTGCTTGCCAGGTTCAATGTAACCCTGCAAGGCACAGAAGACGGAGGGAGGTAGTGTACCAAAGAGGACTCAGTGGAGGGATGGCTCACACCACAGACACGCTGAGGACACAAGACAGCTTCTCATACATAAGGAAACATCAGACATCACCACCTCCAGCTTTCTTGTACCCAAACGCCCGAGTCTCCTACACCAAGATGCAGTATGTCCTTCAGAGGCCTCGCAAGGCTGCCCTCTGCTCAGCATGAGCACAGCTCTTCTGCTGACAGGGTTTACCCTCTGCTAGCCAGAGCCAGGCACAACAAACCAAAGCTCTTTCACCAGCTGCTCTGGAAGAGCACCGAAGGGCCTGCACTTCCAGCAGGGCCAGCAGCTCCTGGCAGCAGCTTGCAGGAGAGGACATCAGCGTGTCATCCCTCAGGTGGACAAGCACTGAGGAAGGTGGAAGCCACTCGGCCCTTTGCTTCCCCTTCCCATTGCGGAAGGGCACCAAGGCAGGAATACTGCTCCAGCTCTAAGACACCCAGGCAGGATGACAACTGGGATGGAGTGATGCTCCAGTGATGGCACAACCAGAGAGCTCAGCACTCAGCTCCAAAGAGCTCCCGCAACCAATCGTGCCTCCCACTGCTGGTTGCTGTAGGACAGCAGAGCCAGCAGTGGCCAAGGCCAGTCAGGGGCTCCATTAGGATTGTGCTCGATGCACCTCCTCTGCCTCTGCAGCAATCGCTCACAGCCCCGTCTCTCCTGCCTGGTTTTGGACGGGGGTTGTGTGCTCATTCCCCCTATTTTCCCCCAAAACTCTCTCCTGGGCAGCCTGACACAGGCCGGGTGAAGCCCTTGTGCTACTCACCATGCTGGGCACGACCAGGGGCACGCCAGGCAGAGGGCTGGCTGCAGTGCCTGTGCTGGGGCTCAGCACCACAAAGGCAAATCCCAGCTTCCCACTGTTCTGCAGGGTCACTGCTGCTTCCGAGACTTTGTTAAACACCTGAGGAGAGGACAGAAGAGCAGGAAGTGACAGGCACACGTCTGCTGCTCACAATTTCATTCCTCTTCCATTGGGTCGAAAGCAAAGGAACACAGCACAGAAGCAGGGAGCGCACAGGAGAGATGGGCACTGGGCTCTCTGGGTTAACCCGGGCAACCCGCGACTGCAGGGTACCTCTGAGCCCTACACAGGGACAGGTATTTGTGGCAGAGGTGCAATTACAACCATGGAAAGATCAGGAAGAAACCAAGGAGGGGACACAAGCCCTCTGCACTTGAAGGTGTCACCCAACAGTGAGCTGAAACACAGGAGGAGGCACTGAGGCATTTCAGGAGAAAAGGCACCTGCACACTAGTATTTGTGGGCAAAATACAAGCCAAAAGGAAGACAAACAGGGCAACACACACATGGCCAACAGCTGGAAACAGCTGTGGGGTTGTAACTGGAAAGAAGTACAGTGAGGGTTATTCTGGGACATTCTATCCAGCTACAGTGACTGGAAGCCCAAGTCAGCTGCCTCCTTGGCCGATGAATCAGGAGCATTAAAAGAGAGCACCTTCTTGCACCTCTGGCTTTAGGAGCCCATCAGCGGATGGACATCTGAGGGACACGTCCCTCTGGAGATCACCACTGGGATCCTGCCTGCCCCAGGAGGCAGCGTTAGTTCCCTCCAAGAGGAGGGATTCCCAGCTTTGGGCTGGGCTGGAGATGGCCATTAAACACCAGCTTGGAGCTATCACCCAAACGCTGGACTTCCGAGCCACAGAGCCAGCAGAGCAGCTGGGAGGGGGGAGAGCCCTCGACCGGGGGGGCAGCAGCCCACCGGTCATGGCTGGAGACAAGGAGCTCTGACAAGAGCAGCGTGCGGTACCTGCAGCCCGCAGTCGATCTCGGTGGTGTCCAGGAGGTAGCTGATGCCTGAGGCCTCCCCACGCAGAGCCACCTCGTAGCAGGAGTCCAGAGCTCTCTCCGGATACACCACGCTGAAGGGCCTCAGGAACTCCTCTGTTGAGCAGGAGCACCTGCAGCAGCAGCAAGAAAGCAACATGGAAATACATGAAGAATCCTCTTTACTTACTGAAGGCTCACTTCTTTTCTACTTTAGCAATTAACATCTGTAAAAGGCAGAAGATGCTGAGCGCTGCTGCCAAATACAACAGGACAAGTTCTGCCTCAGGGCTTTTTTCATGCAAAGCAGGGATAACTTCACACAAACAGAGCCACTCTGGCCTTATTCCCCTGACACAGAGCACTCCACTTGACCTGCAGTGGCAAGGACCTGCTCAGCACCACACCAACTTGATTCAGACCCATCCCACACCTCCACCAGGCTCACTGCTGCCTGCCCACGAGCCATCCATCCACCCCATGCCCTGCCACCCGTCCTGCTCACCCCGTAGCTGTGGCTTGAGCCAACAAACACCTTCCCGACGCTCACTGGTCACAGCTGAGTTCCACCTGGGGCCCGACGCCTTCCCCGCTGATGCACAGGGGCAGCCTGGTCTCACAGCCTGTGGAGGGAAATCTCTTGTGAGCGCAATTCCTTCTGCTACCCAGCATTTCCAGGTTGTCCTCAGTGCTGCTGCTGGTCCCTGGCCTGCATGGAACCACTCCAGATGCTCCAGAGAAGATACCGGACCCATCTCGTCCCTCAGGAGATCAAGCCTTGGGGCTGGTTTCTCATTTCATTCTCTAAACCAACCCCCTGGGTGGTGTCTCAGAGAACCACAGAATGGTTTGCGTTTTGGAAAGGACCTCAAGATCATCCACTTCCAACCCCTTGCCATGGACAGGGTACACCTTCCACTAGACCAGGCTGCTCCCAGTCCCATCCATCCTGAAACTTGCATTGCCAGGGACGGAGCAACTTC
>NW_022994425.1:0-52596 GCF_012275295.1 Melopsittacus undulatus | reverse complement strand
TTATTGTAATAATTATGCAGCCTCAATAATCAATGGTGATACAGCAGGAATGACGAAATCAAAATTCTCACTTTGAGGAGAATTTAAGGTTTGAATTGTATAAAATTGGGTACTGCCTGAGCCTTACAAATCAAGCTATTAACTTCTTATTGAAAACTCTATGGAAAATGCACTATTGAAACAAACCAATTATTTCTATGAGCTAATTAAAATAATAAATATTAAACAAATTAAATTGGCAGGCATTTTATCTCCAATTTTATAAAAATAGCTGAACAAATAGCAAAAAATAATGTAATGATACAAAGCAATTCTCTTAAACTAATCTCACATTAAAAACTTGTCAAGAACATGATAACTGGCCCAGATTTGCATAAACTATTGTAACACTCAGATGCACTGTGCATATATTATGTTAACTGTTTTTTAAAACTTCTGTATTTTTAAAGCACTTTATTGTTTCCCCCCACTTCTTTCTCCAGGATTCTACTTTGGTTTTCTGAAAAAAAGCATCCCAAAAAATTTGTTATTTTCATATTCTCAGCTGCTTGAAGGAATATTTGCATGATACAATGTTTCTGGTTATAGACAAATCTCTTCTCTCCATGTGTGAGAGCACTTGTGTGTTTCTAGGTCTGAGAGCAGAGGCGAGCTGGCTGTGAAGACTACAGGGAAGTCCCCATCAGGTCTAGGTGGGTACATACATGTGTGTATGTGCACAGCAGTCTATATCAGACACTGGTGTAGTGCTCTGTATGCCTGGGTTCCAGCACAGCTGGGGAAACTGGGGTCCAGGAGCCATAAACTGGATAGACTGAGTAAACCCAGCTCCTGGAGGGATCCACCTTCTATGTATGCACATATGTGTATTCACC
Source organism: Melopsittacus undulatus (assembly GCF_012275295.1). Classification (NCBI taxonomy): domain Eukaryota; kingdom Metazoa; phylum Chordata; class Aves; order Psittaciformes; family Psittaculidae; genus Melopsittacus; species Melopsittacus undulatus. The sequence continues at coordinate 51,721 of NW_022994425.1, read as the reverse complement.
AGCAGACCTCCACACTGTTCAGACAGAAAGGGAAGCAGGATGGTGCTATCCATGTTCATGCAAGTGTTCTGTCCATCTGTGACGACTGGCCATGGCAATATAAAGCATGTATTTTTGTTTGGGTTATTTTGTGATCACGTTCTACTTGTTGATTGGTTATTGTGGTTGGGAATGAGGAACTAAAGTATCACAATATTTTTTTTCAAGTAAGCCATCAGTTTGGTTGCATGAACAGCTTTATAAGCTCTTTCCAATATTTTCTAAATCATATTAGCTAGTGCAGAAGAACAGGCAACAGATTGTTTCAACATGCCCCAAAGTGAAATGATTAGGTCTGGAAATCCAGACAATTACATTTTCTCCTATATGACCAAATCAATTGTTGTCTTTTTGTTTCTTTTTGGGACAATATAAATTTTGAAACAGATGCCATGGGTAGAGGAAAAACTACATTCTCGAAGGAATTACAAGATCTGACTTTTCAAAAAGATGTTTATATATATATTCTGATTGGTTTAGAAAAACTATGGACTTTTAGAGAACTGTAATCTTTTGTTGATGGATGGGATACAAGAGGTTCATTGGTCTTTGAAACATACATTCAGTCTAAAAAATGTTCCATTTGCCTTTGATAAATTGAAAAGCTGAGCAATGTAAATAATGCAGTTAGTTATTTCCAGTGGTAAGCAGTAATATCAGAAAACATGAAGGGAATGACTTGGATATATCTGTCCCTCCAGAAAAGAAAAAAAATAAAAATCCAATCACCTATAATTAATATCTTGTTAAACTTCTCAGCTGTAAAACTATTCAGTTGTTCTTTATAGAATATTGTCACAGTTTAAGCTCAGCCAGCAACCCAGAACCACGCAGCCGCTCGTTCATTCTCCCCCACATTTTGTCCCCTGCTTCCGGAGGGATGGGAAGGAGAATCAAAAGAATGTAATTCCCACAGGCTGAGACAAGAACAGTCCAGTAACTAAGGTATAGCACAAACCACTACTGCTACCACCAATAATGACAATGATAAGGAAAAGGAAACAGTAAGATTACCCCAGCAAAGTCTGCAATTAACAGAAAGATCTGTGTGCAGAAGTGGCTTGCAGGCCCCTCTCCTGGTCATCAGATAATCTAGCTGAAGCAGAAGAAGAATTAGGAACACAAGTGTGGCTTCTGTCAGTTGGCTGAATAAAAAGAGGGGAGAAAAGAGAGAGAGAAGTTAATTACCTTTGGTCTAGAGAATAAAAGAATCAACCATCTACTTAATAGCTATATAGGTTGCCTTCACAAAGAATGACTTGGCACTGAAAGAAATAGTATGCAATAATGGAATGAATGGTACAATTAATTCAGGAATCACATTACACAGAAAAATAGATTTTTTTTCTTGTTCAGAATATATTCGAAGACTTTTGTTTCATCTTGTTTCACTGCCTTTTTTTTTTTTTAATTCTGGCAACTCAAAAATCCCAGTTGAAAGACATGAAAGGTTACATCAATGCACAATATGATAGTGTCTTTTAGAGTTCAATCTTATTTTTAATCATGCAACTTCCTCTATTTTGCAAGTTGTCTAAGAAGTGTACTTTTACTACTACTCATCTTCTAGTAAATAAAAATGGTATAAAACTATTTTTGAAAAGACCTGTGTTGTCCTGTACAGTCATTTCCTTTATAACTGTACTAGAGGTTCTAAACCACTTTCCAAATAGTCTGAGGCATATCCTGACCTCAGCAGATTTGGCTCAGCGTTCAGGAGTAGTGTTGATATTTTGTCTGAACTGAAGGATCTGTCAAGGCTCCTGTAAAGAAAGAATATAACCTTGCCAGAGGCTTAGTCATTAATGTCCAGACAGATTTGTGTGTTTTATATTGCTGGTTGACAAACCTTTGATGTTACAATGAAAAAAGTAATCAGAGAACATATCCTCTAGAAAATATGTCATTCTGTCAGGACAAATACACTGTAACGAATATTGGATAGCTTTCCAGGAGTCTGGCAAGCAACATGGAAAACTAGTACATGAATTTGAGAGTAAATCTCATTGCAGTAATCAATATTCATATTCTGTGTTTTCTATGATTCTCCCATACATATTTACGAATAAGTACATGAGAAAAAAATGTTCCTAAATATTGAAAAATCATGCTCCAGATCAGATCAACAATCTAATAATGATTTCTGAAACAAGCTGTGTTTATTAGTGTGTTATTAGTCATAATTTCATATTCTGCCATTTCATTAATAAAAAGCAGGGATAGTTACAGTGTAGTCATTTGATTGTTTTAAGATGGTCAGTGATCAGAAAACAGTCAGTGATCAGAAAACAGAAAATGAGGCAATGGTTTCTCAGTAGCAGTGATTTTACAAAAAGGCACTAAGCCATCAAAAAAAATGTCAGAAAAATCATCATGAAATCAAGAAAATTTACAATAGAAGGAAATGTATTACATGAAGAAAATATATTCATAGTGCTGAAAGAACATTTGAAGCTGAATTATATTGGAAACATTTAAGTATGGATTAGGTCTGCTGATTCTGTCCTATGGGTTAAATCTAAAGTATATTTCAGTGCATCCAGTGAAAGGATAGTTTGTACAACATTTATTCTTATATGTGGCACAAAACATCACGTACCAAGCTTGTAAGGAGTAAAATAAGTGAACATTCAAGGAATGACAGAACATCAAAATACCTGAATTAGTCTCTAAATTCACGAAATAACACGTATTATGACTTCAAAGAATTAAAATTTTAAGCTATGCAGCAATAATAGCAATTTTATACAATTTAAAAGGGGAGCAAGTTAATTGGCTTACTGAAGGTGAAAAGTTTTTACTGTTGGTTATATGAGTCTGTGTTTATATGGCTTTGATTTGACTGTTCATGAAAGGATGGCTACAAAATCCTAGAATGGCTGTTTAGACTTAGTTCCAGAAGTCATTGGGGACACAATCAAGAAATGCTTGAAGAAACAAAACAGGCGCAGTACTCTGTTTTCAGAAACAAGCAGGTGAAGCCAGGTAGAACAAGGCTCGTCGTGCAGCACGTCCAATAGAGGGAAGTCCTACAAAAAAGAAGTACTGTATTCTTCAACTCTTTTTGAAACGAGAGCAAAACAGAGGGATCACTCCTTATATGCCTTCAAGGGCAAACAGCCATGTTCTGTTTCTTGCTGAGTATGAACCAGGATTTCCAAAATGTAAGGACTGCCACACTAGATCAGATCATCTCCCTATAATCTTACTCCCTACAGAGGCCATTAGGGAGAGAAATACAGGCCTTAATCCTAGAAGGTCTCTGAACAAAGTTTGCTGGACAAAGTACTGCACTGGAAGATGTAGTGACAAATAATTCCTGATTCATACACCAGCTGAATAATTGCCTATATAAAATGAATTGTAGAATATGGTATTTGTTCAACTCAACTCTTACACCAGTGCTACTATCATGATGAGTATCCCATCAAAGCCAGTTAAAGGCTGATAGCATTGACTTGAATAGTAGTAGTTAAATTGTGTTAAATGCAGGTTAACAAGTAAAAAGATACATTTGTAAATTCCTAGGTTCAACCATTTCAGAAAAAAATATAATTATTTCAGAAAAAATAACAACCAAAAACCCCACAACTCTTCTATTTGCAATATGAGTTTGATTTATGCCTGGTCTTTACTCTGAGGCATTTCAGCCAGCATATTAGGATAGCAACTAGCAGTGGATGTTACTCAAAATTGTCAGCATCCATTTTCAGGGCTCTGCATTGAGCATCTTGGGAAGAATTATATGAAGACAGAATCACATTCTCAGGAAATAATACCCTTTCAGGTAAATTACAAGCAAGCCCCTTGACAGGTTCATTATAAGCCTTTTTGTACTTTAGATTTATTAAACTCTTTTAACTCGTACTGTGAAAATTATATGAGAAAAGGAAAGAAAAAAAAGAAGTCTAGGAGAATTCTATTACAACTAGTGACTCAATTTTTAGAAATAGGTTGAGATCTAGATGTCTTGACCTAGTGTAAAAGAGCTTCCATTTATTTGTTCACAAGAATTAGTACTGATTTTTTTTTTTCAGCAAAGAGGTAAAAACCAAAAATATATCACAATTTCTGTGTAAGGCAAAGTGATTTGAAAAAAAAATAATAATTTGAAGTAATGTGGCATTGAGACTTCGGGGCATATTACTTGACAAATTTCCAACACTGCAAAGACCTAGTAAAAGTGATGCCTTTGTCTTTTCCTGTGATCTATTATTGTTTCATGACTTATGGTATTTCACCATGTCTAGGTTTCTTTGGAAGTGTCCTACTACATTAATCAGAACAGTCCAAGTTTAATCCAAGGAAACTGAAGTCAATATCTTCAGCTAATGTTAAACTACAATTTAGAGTTTGTTTCATATAGGTCATCTGGACCATATCATACATGGAGATATGGATACTGTGTTGTAATTTATAAGGTAGAAAGTCTGTAGAGCTACCATTTCCTTTCTTACTCCTTTCCTCCCCCATCCAATAAATGAGCACAAGTGATTATCAGTAAGGTTTTGACAAACTTCTCTTGTCTCCCACTACTACACAGTGTATTTATTTTATAAAGTTTGTTTTGTTCTGAGGAACCAAATAACAGCTAAAGGAAAAAGCAAAGCATGTATGTCAGTACTTCATATAACATGGGGGTACCTTTACTTTCAATAAACCTGTGTAATTCGATCAGATGTCTGAATTTTCAAAAATGTCAAAGCTTAACTGAAGAAAATAATATTCCAGTTACTTCATGACTGTCTGTATTTATTATAATATTGAGTTTTATTTTTTTACACACATACGTCTATACACACATATGTGCATATAAGGTGAACAGAGAGGAATTCTTACTGCCTAATCCACAGTTAGTTTTGTCTGCCTACATATTTTTGCAGGCATACTTTATGCACTTAATATCAGTGAAGCTATTGGAATGCAGCATTGGTAATATAGCCGGGGGCAGAAATTTCAATTGCGTGTTCCTAAATGAGTCTTACAGGAAACAAATATCATTATAAATGCACAGATTGATGTTTGGAATGATATATATTTGTGCACAGAGTGGTATTGATCAAGAGGACAAAAGCAGCAATCTATTAATAAAAACGTCATGACAATGATTCGGAGCAAAGATACTGCACACAATAATGTAACTTAAGGAATGGGGAAAAAAATTAAAATCATGGACTTTTAGTGCTTGAGCAAAGAAGGTTTTTTTATTACTGTTTTTGTGTATGATTAGCACATGGTGCTAATGGACTGATTTTTTTTCTCCTTGTTTTATGCAAGTAAGGAACAATATCCTTTTATGTATATGTGGTCAATATTTGAAATTAATCTCTGGAAAATACAGTAGCTGTATACTGCCATATTCTTGTTTAAATAATTAATTTTAACAGGTCACTTTGTGATAATTATTTGATCTGTGCTAAAAAATATCCTTGTCAGGACCTTAAGAATAAGGTTCCCAGTGTGACAGGGAATGTCTATGAAAAGATTTTCTGACATAGGCAACAAATGAGCAATATCCAGTGGTAAATGAATCACATTTAATTCATATTAATATTAATTAATACCACAGAGTACCACAGAATACCACAGAAAATTTACTATAGTAAATACACAAAACAAATGGGTGGGATATTAAAAAAATACTTCTGAAATCAATGGAACATTTATTGCAGTGTTTTGCAGGCATGATATAAGCTGAATTTTAAACCAAAATCTGAAGGAAGGCAACAATGTTGCTTTGTAATCTTTATTATGCACTCCTGAAGATCAGCAGTACCAGTCAAGAACATCTGAAGACACTGGACTCTTTAATAGTGAAAGTAAGTGTAATTTTATAGATTTATTAGGAAAAAAAAATCACACATAGGTCTTTCAAGAAACTTTGTATGTAACTACAAGGCTACAACACTTGAATGATTTGAGATTTTAATCCAGGTTATAGCACAAGTCCAAAAACAGACAAGGGTATGTGTGCTCATTCACATGTGACCTAAATGCTAACTGTATTTGCAACATCCACAGAAAGAATTAGTTTTAGCAAGCCAGTTCCTTTTTATTCTTACCAGAAGTCTGGTATACACATCTAGTAATTTTCAAGGTAAGTATTGCTCTTTTTATTACCTTAAATTGTTGTTAAGTGCTTGATTTTTTGAAGCTTGCTAGGTGCTTTTGTGAACTGTTTTGCATCAGCACTGATGAGATCATCCAGAATGTCAATACTGCACCCTGCATCCTCTCTTGCTGATCATAGAGGAATAAAATGTGGTATATTGTTGTGGTAGTATTTGCTAATGAGACTGAAATATTATCATTTCTAGTGAGAAGTATGGACAGAAATTTATTTATTTTATTTATTTTTTTAGTATTATTTTGGAAGCTCAAGTTCACATGAAGATATCTCCTGAAACTAAATAAGATTTTCAAAAATGTGACTCTCATAGAGTTGTGGTGCAACCCAGTTTATGTTCATCATATTTTTACATTGAAACACAAGAAATAGACAGAAGGGAAATTGTATGCATAATACTTAATTGTTTTGATGCCAAGCTTTAGCTCTTCTGCATATTCCCAGCTTTCCCATGGTGACAGGCGAAGCTTGAAGAAACAATCAGGTAAAATAAAAAGAAAACAAAAGGTTCTCTTTAGCAATTTCTGTACTTTTATAAGGGTATCAGAGTATTCGTAAAATTGAAGCTTGTTGAGTTGGTGTCAGGAAATCTTAAATTTACTATTTGAACAGCACAGAAAGAAATCTATAAGGAATACATTTTAGGTCTTTGGAGGAAATTTTCCTAAAATGTCTGATAAATTATCAGCTCAACTATGCCTACTAAAATACTTAATAAGTGATATGTATTTAGAATTCAGATGCATACTCTATGGCACATATTTTATTTTCTATATTGTCTTCTTTATAAAGACAATAATTTTATTAACTATATTTTAATAATTTTATTAACTATATTTGTAAGGAAATACTATATCTCATTTTGTTCATGTGTTGGAATTTCACATGTGACTAGTAATTTAACTTAATGCAGTTTTGTATTTATTTATTCACCATAGAGATGCTTTTAAAAAAATAAAGATAAATCATGCACTGCTATGACGTATAATTGCAGGATCCAGATCTATGTCTCTGGCAGGGCTGCTCTCAGAGGAAGGGAAGGAAAACTATACCTAAATCAATGTAGCTTGCCACACCACTGTGTGAGTGTTCATAAGCTTAGGTGACTACAAAATGCAAGCAGTTAATTCCTCTTGCCATTGAGAAAAGCATCAAGAAAAAAACCCAAACCTATAGCACTGACAGACTCTTTTTCAGGGTACTTGCCTAAGTTGTAGCAAGATCAGGAGTTAAATCCCTCTTCTGAACCTGTAGATGACAAATCATAAAGGAGGGCTTGCAGTTAGAGACTAGGGCTCTATGGTTGCTTGCAGAGAAAAATACACAGTTACTGCTTTGATTGCATGCCTCAAAGAGGAAAGGGAAAAATGTGTAACAGTGAAAAGAAGATGCACTGATAAAGTGGTAAAAAAGGTGGCAAGAAACAACTCAAGAGGCTGGAAAGAAACCTTTAGTTAGTGATTACGTTTAAACAGAAAGGCTGTTTTTTTTTTTCATGATCAGCAGAGGGGAAGATGGGGCTGGCAACCCATCCAGTTGTCTCTGAGAGGTCTCTGAAGTGCTACGCTCATCAGTGATGCTGCTCTGACTTGGCATGGCTCAGAACAACTTCAGTGCTCTTTGACCACACTGTGGCTCTCCTCCTTAATACAGCTGTCAATGTCCCCCCTGCCACAGTCCTACTGTGGGGTGATGAAGAGCTAAAGTAGAATTCAGGGCTCTGTACAGGTTTGGCTCATGCACACAGCACAAGTTCTCATGCACAAATAGTTTCTTTAATATACTGAGTACAGTTTCAGTCAACAAGAAAAGTAAGCAACTAAGAGATCAAGGGACCCATAAAATCTGAATGAGGCCCCAGGAAAACAGAGCAAGCCATAGCTGTAATTTTCAACTATTCTTAGTCTGAAAGGGGTGGGGTTTTTGCTGGCTTTTTTGTTTTTGCTTGTTTGCTTTTTTGTTTTGGTTTTTTTTTTTTTGTTTGTTTGTGTTTTTTTTAAACTTACTTTGTAAGATCAGGCTTTGCAACTCTGGAAACAGAAGACTTGCTATCACAAACCTATATATTAAGTTGACTATCTTTAAAAAAATTTGGTTTACTGCAGCTGTTAATTTATAATGCTTTTTACTAATCTGGCCTATTTCCATCTAAATCTTTGAAATCCTTTCATGTGTTAAACTTTACATATAGCTTATTGCATTGTTCATGTTTTTATTTACTTTTAGCTTGTTATTTTTAAGAGAAAATGCTGTAAGTGAGAGCATAAATAGATGAAGTAAAATGACAAAGTTAGACATTGCAGTAGGGTCAATTTCCTTTCAAGTGATCTCTTCTTGGTGAGGAAGTATAGGGGTCAGACTCATTAAACAGAAGCATATGTGTAAATAAATATGTGTATTGTATGTTAAACAGTAAAGAATGATGTATATTTTACAGATAACATGCTTTAACTTCATATTTAAAGTTACATAAATATGTTTAAACTTGCCCTTGAGCAAGATTTTTGTGTCATAACTGAAAAAAATAGTTTCTGTGTGCAGCGTATCTCTTAACAAGAACATTTATTGGAGAAATAGAATGTTCCTCAGAACAGTCATGTTGCTTAATTCTTATTAAATAGACGTATTAAGGAATATGTTTTAGTACTTTTTTTCTGTGAGTTTCAGAAAGCTGTTCTGAGTTATCCGGAAATATTATTCACTTTTAAGTTCTGTGAAAAGCAAGCATTCAATAGCTTTTGACATAAAACGCCATGTGGCAAGTGTTTTTAAACTGAGCTTTTTGGAGAAATTATTTTCTGAAACTAACAGGTTGAAATGCTGTGGATTGTTCTAATGATGCTCACTGCTGTCAAAAAGTACAATAATAAAATTCTGAATTTAGCAATTCAGTTAGAAGCAACTGCCAAAAAATCTCCATGAACTAGCCCAACATGCCTTGCTTTCTGCATGATTTTGCTTCATTTTTATTTTTGGTTTTCCTCAATGAGGAGTTCTGCCACTCAAAACTGACTAGAGGCAGTAGGTAAAATTCAAAACTCACTTTTAAATTAATAGAATATTGATGAATCCTACTTTTATAAAAAGTTGTTAGCATAAAGTATAACCAGAGCTGATATGTGTGACATTTGATATTTAAAAATTACCCAAACCCAACCATGCTGTTTTTCAAAAAAATCCCCCCCCCCCCCCCTTCTACTTCCCAAATGCTTTGTGGTCTTAAGTTTTTCAAATTTTGACTAAGAGCAGTTTAGGATAAATGCCATTCTATCATTCAAAATGCCTTGTAAATAAATTCTTTACAGTATTTACCATTTCAGGTAAATTAATTGATTTGTAGATAAACCTTTCATTTGAAAAATGGCAGTAACCTAGAGAGAGGTTTTAATTTGTGCTTTTTGTGTCTACTTTTAAGAATTTGTCCTGGGTTCAGCAGTTGCAGTTATTTTTTCTCCTTCCTAGTAGCTGGTGCAGTGCTGTGTTTTGAATTTCGACCTGGGAACAGGGCTGATAACTCCAATGTTTTTAGTTGCTGCTCAGTAATGTTTACTCTGACCAAGGACTTTGTGAGTCTCATGCTCTGCCAGGGAGGAGGGGAAGCCGGGAGGAAGCAGAGACAGGACATCTGACCAAAACTAACCAAAGAGGTATTCCATACCATAGCATGTCATGCCCAGTATGTAAAACTGTGGGCAGTTACCCAGAAGGGCAAGACTGCTGCTCTGGTCAGGTGGGGTAACAGTCGGTGGATGGTGAGTGGTTGTATTCTTTTCCCTTGTTATTTCCCTTATCATTGTTTTTATTGGTGGTAGCAGTAGTGGTTTGTGTTATACCTTAGTTACTAAACTGTTCTTAACCTGTAGGAGTTACATTCTTTCAATTCTCTTCTCCATCCCTCTGCAGAGAAAGACTGCATGGTTCTGACTTATGGCTGGGCTCAAACCCTGGCAGAATCTCAGCGTAATATTAGTAATACTATTATTAATAATAATGATTTTAACTTTTAATATCAGGAATCTCTTTTGCTGTGGTGTACTGTCTTGGAAGCGCCACATCCTTGTTCTGTCCAGTACCCTAAAGGAAATATAAAAACATTAGTCAGTACTGAATGAATCTTAATAACACTAATCTGAATACCAAATGTAAGCTATTAGTGTTTTAGAAGGGAGGCATGATGCTGTCATGCTGCTTATGAAAATAGGAATGTAAAGAGTGAAAATGTCTACATCCTATGTCAAGTTAGAAAAATGAAAGCCTTGAATAAAATATATAGCTTGCAATTTAATAACATAGACATCCAGGTAAACAGTTAATGTACAGCTGTATATTTTTGTAAATTTATACTGTATACAGCTGTATATTTTTGTAGCTTTAATATTACTTTAGAAACAGTCTGAGCTAAAAATCCTGTAAGAGTATGATTTAGGAAAACAGTCTTGAAATGTAAGTACAGAAAAGAACAACCAGTAATATATTTTGTTGTCATGCCTTTATCCCTTCATTACTTAGATTTATTCACTTTTTTCAAGGTTACTAACATGTTAACACTGTGTACAAGATGATCATTAGTTTGACACAGTGACAAAGATGCTGTCTTTATGTAATATTCTGATGGATTAAAAAAATACACTTCTATTTTAAAGTGATATCAAGTAGGCAAAAAGCTGACACAAGTTTGGAAGCTACAGTTGCTTGGACAAGAGAGATATGCTTTACTTTTAAATTCTTTACCCAAATATATGCTTTAATTTCATACCTTAGAAAATGATGTGCTCCTTTAAGGAAGACAAAAAAATGATAGAAAACTCACAATGAAATGTGCGAAATGAGTCATCAAACTATTTTTTGATGTAAGAGAAATACAAAAATATCCTTTCAATGTTCACTTACCATAGGTGGAAAAAAAAAGTATAGAAAACAGCAAAGAACCTTTTGTATACTTCTTAATTTTGAACATTGGGTTTGATTAATTTTCTTCATATATTTATATTAGATCTAAAGAAAAACATGTCTGGCAAGTTCATGGTTGTAATAACTAGTGTCGACAAATTATAAATGGCACAGTGCTGAATTATTTAAACTTTTAGAAGAGTACAATAACTCCCCTAACAAATAGTCCTTGCTGCTTTTTTAGCATGAAGAGCCATGTCTAGATAAGTAGGACCATTAGTTTCCAACAGTTAAGACAGACATATTGGTCCTATTAAAAATCCATATTCAGCATTGTTGTAAAATTATATCTTTAATGAGAAACACTGGATAATATTAGAGAATATACCAGATTAAACTGGAGATTTTTTTAGATAAGATCTCTCTTATTAATGAAACATATTTTTGATACAGCAGTTTACATTCCCTCCAGATTTGTTGATGATAAAAAAATCACATACAGAGATAGCTCTTGTAATTATAGAGTTTGATGCACAAGAGTATAAAGTGCAGATTTTTGACTTTTTTTTATAATTCAGAATATTGTTATTATTAGAAATGGGTGTTGTAGATTAAGAAGTTACAAGAAAGTAGATACTGATTTAAGATACAGAGAAGACTGGATCAGAGTGCAGATTACAGTTCTGTTAAAAGCATTCATTTAGTTCAAATAGTTTTCCTCTTGGATGTGAATTCTGACACTAAAAAAAATGTGAGGTTGCTCTCTATCCCAGTTTTACAATGCAGATATTAAGGAATATATTTGATGGCATACTTGAGTCCTATTATAAAAATATGCAAAATGCTTAATAATGTGTGATTGCTGTATGCTCTTTGCAGCTAGATTACAAATGAGAATGAAAAATTTTATTTCTGCCAGGGGGTACTCCCAGGAGAACAAATTTTATATCAATACTATAAATGAAGAAAATTGCCTGTCAATTAGTGAAAAGATTTTTACAGATAAAACAATTTTCTGTATCAGTATCCTGTCATCTGATGATCCTAGTATATCAGAATGTTTCCTCTAGTAAGAAGTAAGAAATTTCAATTCTTTGAGTGATTTGATTTGTTTTTTATAATCCTTACTCACTATCTTATTTTAACTGTTGAATATTATAGGAAGATAAAAGATGGAGCAAACTCAGATAAAATCCCGTTAAAATGCAAATTACATGAATTTCTAGATAATGAAGTGTGCATTAAGCTTGGAACACTAACGACCATAGTACTAAAAAGTATATGGTGTATTTTATGTACCTTTATCTCTTCTTTGTACTCAGATGAAAGCACTGAGGTAATTATAAAGGCTTTATATTCATTTTGCCACACAAAAAAAAAATATGGAGAGCTTTAGAACCCCATCTTCTTAACTGTGGGTTTTTTTGCTTTATTTTTCTGCCTATACAAATGAAAGATTTCAGTTTAACAAGTCACATTCTCAGTCAGCAGCCACTTTTGGAAAACTAGTTTGGGGATTAAAAAAAAATTCTTATATTTAGTGTGTGCAAATATCTTAATCACTCAATTTGTACTAAACACATAATTTGACTCTGTTTCGCTCAGGTTCTGAATGATCACTGCTTTTACTTTTTTCTGAAAAGAAACCTGAAGCAACTGCTAAGGCACTATGAAGACGTCATTTTCTGTTTGGCGGCTTTTCCAAGTTTTACAGTTTTTATGGTCTTTTAGCTGTCTATGATCACTTCATTTAACCTGAAGTCTTCTGTCCCTAACCACCTTCTCAATATCGTGGGTTCAGCAGTTGCAGTCATTTTTCTCCTTCCTAGTAGCTGGTGCAGTGCTGTGTTTTGAATTTCGACCTGGGAACAGGGCTGATAACTCCAATGTTTTTAGTTGCTGCTCAGTAATGTTTACTCTGACCAAGGACTTTGTGAGTCTCATGCTCTGCCAGGGAGGAGGGGAAGCCGGAAGGAAGCAGAGACAGGACATCTGACCAAAACTAACCAAAGAGGTATTCTATACCATAGCATGTCATGCCCAGTATGTAAAACTGTGGGCAGTTACCCAGAAGGGCAAGATTGCTGCTCTGGTCAGGTGGGGTAACAGTCGGTTGGTGGTGAGTGTATTCTCTTCCCTTGTTATTTCCTTTGTCATTATTATTTGTGGTAGCTGTAGTGGTTTGTGTTATAACTTCGTTACTGGACTGTTCTTATCTCAGCCCATGGGAGTTACATTCTTTCGATTCTCCTTCACATCCATCTGGGAGCAGGGGGAGTAAGGTGGGAGAGTGAGTCAATGGCTGCGTGTTCTGAGTTGCTGGCTGGGCTTAAATTATGACACTCAATAATGAGCTTGTTCTTTACAAAAGAGCCCTTTTTTACTTCAGTACTTCAAAGACAGAAATGTTCATTGCCAAGATGGTCAAAATTTTTGAAAATGGGAGTGCGAAGTTAATGCCAGAAATATATACTTAGAAATCTGCAAAACTCTCTTCATACAACATTTCTGACAGACCTCATGTGGGTCACATACATATATATATATATGTATATAAAAAAAAGTCAAGTCAGTATAAACTTAAGGGATTTGTACTGTGGAGCATCTATTAACAAAGAATTTAAACCTTGCATAACAGTTTCCTGGAAGGGTATTTTGTTAGACTAAAATTGAAAAAACAGTACTGGGGATCTGTTATAGGGATATATGAGGACAGGATCAGGACAGAAACATCTTGATTATATAGTAGCATGAGGTCATCCTGAGGCAGAATAGTATTTGTCAAGCAGAACAGAAGTGGGAGAGCAGTATGAGAATTTAGTTTATCAAGTGCCATTTTTAACAAGCCTTTTGGGAACTGGCTGTAGCTTGAGCTACCAACTGGAATCTGAATTTTGTTGTATAATTTTTGGCAGAGTCCTCTGTATCTCTAGGTATTCATGTTTAGACATTACAATAACTTTGATGCTTTTTTATTGGCTGTGTCATAGTGATTTCCATGAGTCCCTAAATAACTTGAAATATATTTTTACTTTTTTCTTAATTTTATTTGACATATAACTTTAACAAGAACAATAACTCAACTATACCTGTATGCTATCCTGCTTGATATAATTCATTCATATAACAGATTACTATCATCAGTAATGTACAGAACCATAGAATGGTTTGGGTTAGAAAGGACCTTAAAGATCATCTAGTTCCAACCTCCCTGCCATGGTCAGGGATACCTTCCATTAGTCCAGGTTGCTCAAAGCCAGGAAGCCTGGCCTTGAACACTTTCAAGGATGGAACATCCAGTTTCTGTGAGCAATGTCTTCTGGCATCTCACCACCCTCACAGGAAAGGATTTCTGCCTAATATCCAATCTAAATCTACCTTCTTCAAATTTGAAACCCCCCTTGTCCTATCCTTATTTATATACCCTTGTAAAAAGTTCATCTTCAACTTTCTTGTACCCTTTAGGTACTGGAAGCTGCTCTAAGGTCTCCCCAGAGCCTTCTCTTCTCCAAGATGAACAAGCCCAACCCTCTCAGCCTGTCTTCATAGAAGTGCTCCAGTCCTCTCATCATCTTCATGGCCCTCCTCTGAACTCACCTTAACAGGTCCATACTGCTCTTGTCCTGGGGATCCCAGAGCTGAATGTGGTACCCCAGATGGGGTGTCACCAGAGTGTAGTAAAAGGGGAGAATCACCTCCCTTGACTTACAAGCATACACTGCCAGCTCATGTTGAGCTTCTTGTCAACCAACATTCCCAAGTCTTTCTCCTCAGGGCTGCTCCGAATACACTCACTTCCCAGTCTGGATTTGTGCTTGGGATTGTCCTGACCCAGGTGCAGGACCTTGCACTTGGCCTTGTTGAACTTCATGAGGTCCTGACAGGCCACCTGTCATGACTGTAAGTATCCCTCTGCATGGAATTCCTTTCCTCCAGTGTGTTGACCTTAGCATATAGTTTGGTTTCCTCAGCAAACCTGCTAATTTTAACACCACAGGTCCCAATACTGATCCCACTCATCACTGGTCTCCATAGTTGCGAAGTGCTTTACACTTTGGTGCTAGAGCACATTTGCAATAAACCAGAATTGTTAATGCAACATTATTGCAACATTGAATTTTATGTAATTACCTAGGTCTTGGAAAATCTAGATTAACAATAGCCATAGGAGACCTGCCTACATTTAAAAAATAGACCTAAAATGTCACCTAACTTGGTCTTTGAGTTTTGGAAATTAAGCTCTCTTAAAACTTGATGGGTAAAGAGTGTTCCTACTTTTCAGTTACAAAGTTGATTTTAGAATATGGATTTTATTTTTTTTTATTTTTCTGGAAATGAAAATATTGATGATCTAAATAAAATTTTCTTTATAACAGAAAAAAAATATCACCATGAATATTGAAATGTTAAGATTTCATTCCAGTTTGGAATGAAGACTAATTCTGGAGCAGAGAAATTCTTACACTCAAGTGCAGTTTCTATCTCCTGCTCAATTTTTAGTTCCAGTGTACTGAATAGGAATGTACTGTTACTGAGTAACAGTAAAAATAAAAACAAGCAATAGCAACAAAAATACCCAGCAAAAAAAAATATTCAAAACATAACTATATTAAATGAATCTGAGTTAAAATATAGGACATTTCTCTCTTCAGACCTTTTCCTCTAGTTCTAATGATAAGAGTAATTCTGGTAGACTCCCAGCTATAGTAGCAGCTCATATTGTCCTGAGTTTCTCCCAGTTGCTGGATAGATGCTATTTTATAAAGGAGAATGAAGGACTCAGGAGGCAGAAAATAGAACTGGGGACAGTAACTTGTTTAGCATGTAGGAGTGGTACTTTGTTAATAAATTAGAGAAGTGCTTTGTCTCAATTGCAGTTTGAACTTAATGTGGTCTTATTTAATTAACTTTGTACTCAGAATGAGAAGAGAGTAATTGTGAAGTAAAAATTCCAAATAATTAAAGAATTTTTAGGATATTACATGTGACAAATGGGTAAGCAAAAACCTATAAATATTACACTAACATTAAGACAACAAATGGATGTAAACACATGCTAACCAGTACTGTCTTTGCAGACAACTGAATCCATATATCAAATGGTATCAGTTTTCCTAGTAATCTGCTTCCTTATCTATACTGTAACTTAAAACACAGGGATGCAGAATTGGTCTAGTACCTCTGTTAAATTGATATTTTATTACTGAATTAATGATTTGTTGAGTAAAATGTTCCAACTCTTGTAAACTGAAAAGATTTTGCTTGCCTTGTCATAAAATGCTTGTCCTATTCAGGGTTTAGGTTCATAAGTTCCTTTAGGCTTAAGATCTAAATAATTGCATTTAAGATTCTGCTGTTTAATTTAATGATAGAGTAGAAATTAAACAAATAATTCCTGATGAGTGACAATTAAATCCTTATTTTTAAGGATTTATTGTTTTGTATCATATAATAAACAAAGAGAAAGGTTAATCAAGGAATAAAATTTATTTTACAACGTAGGCAGAAACCTTTGACTAAATCTCTTTTCTATACACATTTAAGCACAGTTGTTTTAAAAAGAAAACCAACCAACTAACCAAACAGAAAAACAAAAAACCCAAATCAAATGAAAAGTCTTTAAAAAGATGGGAGAACTGTTTTTTATGTTATCCCAGCATCATTCCTGAAGCAAACCCCATTGATACAGCTATATATTTGTAACTCTGCCTTTAAAAAAAAAAAAGTTCTCCAGGTGAAGTATGGAAATGACAAGCAAAGAATAAAAATTGAAAGCAAACTGTTTAATAGTTATGCAAGCAGAAAATACTATTAACGTTGGGGATTTGTATGCCCTGTCGCAAAAGTCCAAGGAAGTCTGCATGCAGGTTTGGTCTTTGAAACAAGATAACAACCCTGCACCTGCTGTGAGCATCTGGCCTCTTCTAGATAGGGGGCACAAGTGAAGCTCCTTGGAAATTTGGCTCCCCTACTTATAAACAGAAAAAAATCTGTCCCCTGACAAGCTACATTGTTATGTGCTGGGAGTATGTACTGAGCTACTGGGGAGACCAAAGAAGGTTTTGAAAGTTATTTGGTACAAAATGGAAAGCTAAACTGTGTTTAGGACAAAAATGGGTTTGAGAAATTCAGAGAGAAATTCTGAAGTCCGATGTCCCGAGAAAACTTGGTCAGGGACTCTCAGTGAGTCAATTGCTCCACCTCTCAGGTTGCTCCTACCTGAAACTTATATATTTAATTTAATAGCAACCTCTCATATTGGCTTGTGCTGGTTTGTTTCTGGAAGCAGGAGAATCAAAACCCACTTAGCCAAGGAGTGCTTAAGGCACAATGTTGTGTCTTAAACAATGGAGTTGCATGATAAGAAACAGATTTATCCTTTCAATTCTTCTTATGACCCTGCCCATGGACCAGGATTCCATTGCAGCCTCCAGAGTCATCAACCCCTGTCCAAGCAATGCAGTAGAAGGGCCACTCTCCAGCTCCACGCAACCCTGCCCTGTCCAGCCATAGGCCCTGCTGAGCTTGACCCTGTGGGACCACGTCTCCAAGGGCTGCCTCAATCCCCCCCTATCTGCCCTGTTCCTGGCTGGCAGTGGATGGGACCTGGCTGCTCATCCCTGCCATCACCCAGCTGGGGAGACCCTCGTGCTCCAACACCTTGACAGTAAGCAAAAGAGAGCATATTTCAAGATGTTTTGCTGACTAGGATCGTTTTCTATTTCTTATTTGGAAATAGGATTACATGTTTTACCTCAAAGGTGAAGCATTGTTTCATCATGAGGATAATAAAATCGTGTACTTTTTAATCTGTTAAACTCTTAGACTGAAAAGTTCTTATGGTGGGCAAAGCAAACATTTCAGCACGATGTGCCTTAGAAAGTATTTTTAAAGATGGACTGAATTCACACAACATTCTTTGAGATAGTAATGAGTTCAAAGTGATATATGCAGCGACAGAAGTGCTTCTTCTAGTGTTGAAAGGATATGAATGTGTCCAAAGTTTATTAGGTCCACATGTGACCATAAATACAAATATAAATTGGAGAGCTCAGCTGTTTTTAGGTGGTGCTTTATTTTCCAATGATGAGATCCTTCATTTCCTCAGTTTCATGTTCATTCCAATCAAAGATGTAATGAGTGTAAGACACTGTTGGGGATTTGATTTGGTGATAGTGTATTAAATATTGTTCTGTTATTTTTCTTGTTTGTTTTTGTTCCTTGCAGAACAAACATCCCTTATTTTTAGCTGTTTGAGATGGAAGAATGTGGTGAAAAGATAGGTTATAGCACTGTCTTCTTTTTATCTAATAGCATTTTAATCTAAAAAGTTTAGGTTAACAAGTATCTTGCTTGATATACCTGCTGACTTTCTCCTTGTTTTTTCGCCATTGCCACTACACGTGACATAGATGTTTTGCAAACATGCTCTCTACCAATGGAATCATTCGTGTACTCCTTATAGAGTGCACTGGTGCACTGGTGTGCATGAATGCCTGGGGTTTTTTTAGTATACTTCTATAATTAGGTGGTGATTGCTCAGATTCAGAAAAGATTTCACTCAATTTGCTGGTGGATAGCCATCTCTATACCAGAACCTGGTCCTGTAAAGTAAGTTGCTGTTGGAAACAGCAGATGCATTCTGTCTCCACAGTGCTTAACTCCATAGGTATGAGAGTATATTAAACTTGACAACTAGCAGAAGAATGAGAACATTCACAATTTGGACACCATTGACTAACTGATTCACCTCCAGCGACTGTGAAGCAAGTGTTGTGATAAGTCTGTCAGTGCCGAAGAATTTCACAAGGAAGAAACAAATTATTCCACATTGTAAAGCTATTCAAATGCTAATTTTTCCAATAATAAGTCTGACAGTGAAGTTGGTACTCATGAAGATTTGCAGTTCCATATTTTCTCAAGATTAGAACAGCACTTCTGATTTTTCACTTAAAATATTTGTTTTTGAAAGAATCCTGCACGAAGGCTTTTACATAACTCTAATGAGTTTTCCAGAATTCAGAAATATTTCATGTGTTTATATGGGTGCTTATGTACTTTCCAAAGGAAAGCAACAGATGATTTTAATGTCCTGTCCATCAGTTATGAGACAAATAATCAGTTCCATGTATTTTAATGTGTATATGGAAGTACACAGGAATAGGTAGAAGTAGTCTTTTTAACGAAGACCAGAAATAAAAAAGTTTTGCTATCAAAATCATTGTCAGTGGGAATGAAAGATTTGGAAAGAAAATGGAAATTTCTACTTAGTGTTTATATAAGTGTCAAGATAGAGTGTATGGTTTAAGCAATCCAGTTTTTATATGACTGCAAAATGCTTTTTATTTTTATGTGATGAGAATGATATGTTTAAGTTATTACACTAGGACATCAGTTCTGCTCTGCTTTTACCATGTACTTTCTACATTATACCTGTAGCTATTTGAGCTATAGCTTTCAAAGAATTGTCTACCTGTCCCTGGGGTTTTATGAAGATAAATACCTTAGTGTCTGAATCACCAAGATGATAAGACACAAGGTAACTGTGATGATAAAATTAATGTTTTTTCTTTCCTCTTGTACAGAGCTTGCCTTTGTTTCCTACTGAATTAATCTCTTATTAGTCAGTCCTATCTTATGTATTGATCTATGGCTTTCCTCTTCCTTTGCACAATCTCCTTATAGGACTCCACAAATACAGCAAGTCAGGTAAAATAGTCTTTCCTGTGTTCTTATTGACTGCTCTATTGAAGGCTGGTAAGTCCAATGCTGTGTGAGGCTCTCTGTTATGTCAAATGATTACACATGCACAATGTGTGTGCAACCAGCCAAGAGAAAAGCAAACTGTTTTGGTGAGGCATAGGTGCATTTTGAGAGAAGATAACTATGAAATTCAGTGCTTATGTATTTCAATATTTATTTCATGATAATATTTTGCATAAATTTAATCTGCCAAAACAATAGTATACCAACAAAACTGTCTTTATTACAGTTTTTGTTCTTAGTGGCATGTGAAAATGTTCTTGATTGAATGGAATTGCTTAGAGCCTGAGTGGGATTATTGTTTTTCATTTATGACATTTGTAAGAAATTAATAAAGCCTGATGACCCTGTTCCAAAGATAATTGCAGGTCATAACCTAACAGTGAATCAAAAGGAAAAAAAAAAACAAAACAAACCAAAACTTTTGTTGGCCAGTATTTATATACCTGTTCCATGGTATGGAAAGACAAATTTGGCATATTAGAATATACCAGGGAAATATCTGAATTACCAGGAGCATGACTGAGGAAGGAAAAAAGCTAGACATGGAAAGCCTGTAAAGTGCAAGTTGAAAGAGCTTGGACTTGTTAGAAAAGATATAGTTTCCTCCTGCTAGGTTCAGGGGATTTCAGATATTTTTTTAAAAAATGGGGTTATATCAGAGATACCAGATTCTTTCATTTTCTTTTCAGAAAAGCAACCTGTCAGGCCCTGAATTTTGGGTAATTTCTTGCTTTAGAAAAGAGTCATAGATACTTCTGAAGAACACTGGTTTATGTCACCACTACTAAGCTAAAATATTTTATCGTGCTTCCCTTGTATGTGTCTTTTAGGTGATTCATATGGTACAAATTGCTTTTAAAAATTTTAAATAGTTCAATTTCTAGTGATAGAACAGAGTAACACCCACTTATAGTTGTGTTCTCTGGCAACTCTACGCTGTTACATAGTCAGTTCTGTAAAGTTAGACATATTTTTCTAAACCTGGCCACTGTGATGACTGAGGTTCAGAAAGGGTCATATGTTTTAGAAAAAAGCAGAATGAATTATTGATATCCTAGTTCTCATACAGCAAAAACTAAGAGGAAAAATTGTTGCTATAATAGCATTTTTTTTTAGTGAGGAAAATACTACCTGCCTTGTTGGTAGTGTTTCTTCAGAGTGCAAATGCACTTCTGTGGAATGAGCTGTTGATGACTTGGGATTTTGAAAACCAGGTGAGAAAAAAAAAAGGTAATATCAGCAATTTGAAGATCCAGTCCTTAAAGAAAATATAACAGGTCAGTCCTGATCCACAGTTACACAATCTGCCAGTACTGTTGCAAATTTAAAAAACATTTCCTGTTTCCTAATATACATGCCACATACCCAGTTATAGATGGTGAAGTGTATAGAGTATATCCTGACAGAAATTTTATGTGTGCATTTACTGTGGGAGCTCTTAGCATAAAACATGACCTAAATACTAATAAGGACAAATGTTCAAAACCCAGGACAGGTGTTAAGGCGTGCATCTTGCAGATAATGTCAGTAGTAGCTGCTACGCTAAATACTCTTAAACATCTTTGAAATGTAACCTCTATGCTGTTGTGTTTGACTGCTCAAAAAGATGCCAAGAATTGAGTGCCAAGTTTCTGTGACCACTGTAAAGTTTCCTTGAAAGAGCAAGCAAATGATGTTAGACTACTGATAAATTACACTGGAAAATAATGCTGATTTTGTTTTTGCTTTGTTTTTTTTTTTAATATTACTAGTGAAAAAATATCTGGAAATATTAACAGCAGTTCTCTGATTCAGTTTCAGGGTGCTGTGAGGGCCAGCTGTTCCCTAGAGGCTCAGAGCTGTGAGGGAACCTCGGGCTGGCAGAGCCAGCCTGTCCCATTCCCCCCAGAGAGGTCACTTATTCAGCTACAGAACTGGTGGTTTGAAACTGATAATATCTGCATAATTTTGAAATTTGATTGTGACTAACAATCAATCTCTTTGAAGAAGGCCTTTATTATACTTCATATCTGTACCTAAGTACTCTGGGGAGGAGTCATAGAAATAATGATCTTTTGGGTTGAAATGAAAGTGCTGAGTTTGTCAAACAAATTTATTTTAACAACTGGTAAAAAAATAATCAAACTATTTCTGCTCTTCCCTTGCATACCTCCAGGAAAATAAGAAAATCTTTCCGTATTGACAGATGTAGTTTCTCATAAGTACTGATTTATTTATGAGACGATTTCAACTGGGAACACCATCAATAAATCCTTCTTCAACAAAACATAAGTTTTCACAACAAACTCTCTCTTATATAAACTCTCTGGAATCTGGAAAAATCACACAGCAAAGTCTAATTGGAGAAGAGGAGAGGAGAGGAGAGGAGAGGGGAGGGGAGGGGAGGGGAGGGGAGGGGAGGGGAGGGGAGGGGAGGGGAGGGGAGGGGAGGGAAGGGAAGGGAAGGGAAGGGAAGGGAAGGGAAGGGAAGGGAAGGGAAGGGAAGGGAAGGGAAGGGAAGGGAAGGGAAGGGAAGGGAAGGGAAGGGAAGGGAAGGGAAGGGAAGGGAAGGGAAGGGAAGGGAAGGGAAGGGAAGGGAAGGGAAGGGAAGGGAAGGGAAGGGAAGGGAAGGGAAGGGAAGGGAAGGGAAGGGAAGGGAAGGGAAGGGAAGGGAAGGGAAGGGAAGGGAAGGGAAGAGAAGAGAAGAGAAGAGAAGAGAAGAGAAGAGAAGAGAAGAGAAGAGAAGAGAAGAGAAGAGAAGAGAAGAGAAGAGAAGAGAAGAGAAGAGAAGAGAAGAGAAGAGAAGAGAAGAGAAGAGAAGAGAAGAGAAGAGAAGAGAAGAGAAGAGAAGAGAAGAGAAGAGAAGAGAAGAGAAGAGAAGAGAAGGGAAAATAGTGCGGAGTCAGTTGTGTGATTACTACTAATATGCATAGAAGATTAATCAGCCAAAACAACCTTTTGAAATCTGTGTGGATTCAGCATTTTGAGCTCAAGTGCTGTACCACAGAGGTTTGATTACTATTATGTTGAGCAACAGCATCATAAAATAAAAGACCAGGTCACCAGGAAAGGTGCTTCAGTCTAAAATATTATGGTAAATTGGTTCATTTTGCATTTTTGGCACTGTTTAACTGCAAACCAGAAGCTGATCATGTCTGCAGTTAGGCTATTACGTCAAAGTGATAATAAACGGTATGCAGGGGAGTGCCAGCAGAAAAGCAATAAAACCACAGAAACTAATACTAAATTTTTCCTTTTCAGAAATAAGCAATTAGTCAGGTGAAAAGTGCTAGCAGTCAAAGGATAACAATTTTTTTTTTCTTTTTTTCCTCCAAAGGCATGTCATGGTTTAACCCCAGCCAGCAAATAAGCACCACACAGCTGCTCACTCACTATCCCCTGATGGGATGGGGGAGAACACTGGAAGGGTAAAAGAGAAAGCTTGTGGATGGAGACAAAGATAGTTTAACAAATAAAGCAAAAGTGACACACACAAGCAAAGCAAAACAAGAAGTTCATCCACCACTTCCCACAGGCATGCAGGTGTTCAGCCATTCCTGGAAAACAGGGCTACATCCCACATAATGGCTACTTGGGGAGAAAGCCCTGTAACTCTGAATGTTTCCCCTTCCTTCTTTTCCCCTAAGTTTATATGCTGAACATGTTGTCATATAGTATGGGATATCCGTCTGGGCAGTTGGGATCATCTGTTTTGGCCGTGTCCCCTCCCAGCTTCTTGTGCACCCACAGCCTACTCTTTGTTAGGGTGGGGAGAGAGGCAGAAAATGCCTTGACTCTGAGTAAGCAGTGCTCAACAGTAACAAAAGCATCTCTGTGTTATCAACACTGTTTTCAGCACAAATCCAAAACATAGCCTTGTGATAGCTCCTATGAAGAAAATAAACTCTATCCCAGTCAAAGCCTGTACAAGACCGTATAGTTTGATCCAATGAAGCACATTGTAGCTCCATTTAAATTGTGTTAGTTATTTTTTGTTTAAATTGATGTATAGACATGTTTGAGAATATTATACCACATACTTGAGTAGTTGTAGAAAACCAAACAGAATGCTGACAAGGCAATGCAATGTTAAACCTGCAAGAACTTGATAAAGAAAATTCATCAATATGAAATATTACTCATACCTTTTCCTGAAGCTGTTAACAAGATAAGCGCTTTTAAACCTGACTTTCCCATGTACTAAAGGCAGACAGCAAAATCTTGTCCTGATGTCCCTAATTCAACCCTAGCTCTATACACAGAACATGTACTCCTTTTCAGTTCTACTTCTTTTCCACTTGAAATCATGCACAAAAATACTGAAGGAAAAAAATCTTTTATTGTTTATAATGAATACAGAAAAAGCATGATGCCTTTATAATCTGACAAAATACATATTTTTTGTGAAATTTTATCAAAGCTAAGAACTTTTTCAGTAAAACTTCAGCATAAAAAATCAAATGTTATGATTTGGAGGTACGGCTTTGATATCTTGGAGGAAACTTCAACCAGATATACTTCCATTTTTCTTCTTTGGGCTGAGGTATTTATTGAAATCACAATGAAGCAGCAGCATCTCTTTGATAGGTGGAAGAGTTTCTTAAGACAGTCCTCACATATACTGTTTAACGGACTGTGAGAAAATAAATTGCAACCATATGGTATCCTGGGAATATTTTCAGTTGAAAAGAGTTGACTTCACACTGGGAAAGCTAAACTTTCATCAGAAAGTTGATTTTTTTCTGAAAATCTTATTTAGTTGAAAACTTGTGTTTCCATGAAAAATAAGCTTGGTACAATTTTTTTCCATCTGTTTTATTCTCCCTTTTCACCTTATTGCTCTTCTTCCAAAATGTATTCCTTCTTATAAAGTTCCAGTATTTGATGTCTGTCTAACAGTATTCTGTCTTCATCTCTCTTTCCATTTTTTCTTTTCTTTTTTTTTTTTTGTGTTTTCTTTGCTGGTTTCTTTTAGTTTGCTCTTCACAAGTGCTGCATTTAAAAGGAGGGATATGAGAGAAAGGTATATGGAAGGGAAGATGTAATAAGAAATCTTACCCCTTTTTCCTTTAAAATTGTTTTGAAATTGACACTTAATTGATTAAATATCCAACTAGTCTATGTGGTGATACAACATTGCTGCAAGTGTTGTCAGTTGGTTTGATGAGCTTATGAGACATCTACTGAATTGCTTTCTTTAACCGCAGGTAGAATATGTGTAATGCTTACTTCTTGATATCCTCCTTCATTTAAAAAGTAGCAATTAATATATTCTTCTCATCTTCCCCTAGGAATGTGACCAACCAATGGGATGTCTGTTCCAATCTGTGCCATTTATATCAGTAAAATATAAATAAATAACATTTATATTTTTTAAAAAATAATTACAGTGTTTCTTTCTCCATTTGCATTCCTGCAGTAAGACAGATTTAGACATGCTCGAGGTTCATTTTACCTCATCGGCTTGAAAAAATCAGTTTTACAGCTACTTTGTATTATTAGGATGGATTAAAGTGCTTGAAGTAGTCTTTGTTATCCTGGCCATTATTTGGGTATGTGTGGGTTTTTACACATTCATGACATATGGTTTGAGCCTTTAGTATTTTAATGTGCTGCTGTTCATCTTTCAAAATATGGAGGTAATTTATTACAGGTAATATAAATACCAAAGAAACTCTGATAATTTTTTTCATGTGCCCCTGTCTTTAAGGTCAAGCAGCAAAAGTGTACTTTCAAAAAAACATTTCCATAGCAACAAAAGGGAGTCAGGGAAAGAAGATATTTTTAATTCACACATATCTTTTTATCCAACTGTATTCCTGAGATGCTTTTATTCGATTTGTTTGCATGATAAGCAAGGAAGCATAGAGAAAATCAAGTATATTCTTTTGACCAAATATTCTACATTTATTGATGTGAATGTCCATCAGTCAAATCTAACAAAATCAACAGGGTTATATGAATAAAGAAAGAAACATAAGGTTTGTCGAGATCACTCTAACAAACACTTTATTTTTTTGATGATGACTGCTTATCTGTACTAATAGTCCTGTGGTTTGATCAAGTGAAAGATGTGGGAAAGTGAGACAGAATTACAGTGCATTTTTAACTTACTTCTAAAACTTTTTTTTTTTTGCAGTGTTCAATTTCAGGATGTTTTGACCTCTGGTTTCTATTTGAATAGGAGGTTTCTACAAGCATGAATAACAATTATCACAGGGACTGCTATTCTTAATGGTGAGTGTCATCTTGATGGCAATGTTACTGCTATGCAGCAATCAGTCAAAATGATTACTGAACTTTCAAGACCGTGTATATGTGGGATACAGGTTCAAAAGTCCTCACCTTTAGACTGCAAGTGCCTAGTGAAGTACTGTCACAAGTCTTGATGTTAAAACAGTTTTATATGGTGTGGACATATTGTCAGTTATCTTGGCAGATAAATAACAAATGCAAATTATTAAAAAAACTTGTCTAATACTTTTTTTTTTAAGGATTCTTTACAGCAAATCACATTTTTAATTGGTCTGCTGGTAGAATTGTTAGCATATCTATGGTATCACTGCAAATTAAGTATTTTTGATGTTTTTCTTTAAATTCTGTTTTAGCTGAGAAACAACTAGCATGAGAAATGCAGAAAAATGTTTCAGAATGCTTCAAATAGAAATTTCAGTTCTTTCAGTCATCTAAATTCTTCAGGTAGGCAACTCTCCCTTCTCACCGTTCATGTATGCATCCCTTCTTAAAATTTTATTTAAATTCTTTTAGATTAGGAAGAATAAATGCATCTCATTAATTACATTTTCGAACTGATGTTTCTGTAAACTAGCACTTAGGCATATATATTATATATACATATATATATACAGGCATATATATACACATACGCATATATATACACACATTTCAGGTATATTTCACATAATGAATTGCACATCTTTCATGCTATCTTTATACATAAACTAATATTAAAAACTACTGTGGCCCTTGGTCTCAACTTTGCATCATATCTTTAAACCTAAATGCTTTACATAGTTCAGAAAACGTTGTATACCACATAACTGCTGCTCAATGAATTAAGGCATGATATCTTACACACACACACACATATATCTATATATCTCAAAAGATGAGTAAGGCTTTGTATTCATTCTCAGCATATCTTCTACAACTCACAAATAATTTTCTCCACTAAAGCATCTCTAACAATGTAAACATTTGATCCACCTATTCGTGGTTATTTGTATTTAAAGAATTGCTGTATTTCAAAATATAGACCTGTTATCCAAACTACACTAACTTGACATGCTGAATTTCCCCTGTTGCGAATAGAAGCTCAGTCATTAGGAGTAGTTGTCCAAGAGTCAGAAGAAAAAAGAAAGCAAATTATCTCTTTGAAGTCCTGTTCTTCACGATAAAAGAGCGCCCAAGATGTCTATTTAGTATGAAATATAATGAAATAATTCAAGATGTTCTTTGTAATTATTTTCATAACAGCTTAAATGGCCCTACAGCTTCAGTGTGATTCTCCTTGCATTTGCCATATCCTTGTTTGCACAGGGAATCTTTGTCCATTTTCTCTTTGATCCACATTGAACTTCTATTGCTTATATTGGAAGTGAACTCATTTAAAACTTAAGGCAGAGTTGGATCCCATCATATGTGATGATTAGAATAAATGAACACGTAAAATTTATTTTTGTTTACTGAAGTGGTTATGCTTTTCTTTTCCATGTAACAAAACCTGTTGGAATAGAAAACTAGATAACCTTTCCAGTACAATATGATGTTTACAGCTTTGCAGACTTGTGAGGAGAGTTCGAAATTCATCACATTCATCATATATAGAAAACATGTATTTTCTCCCTCATTTATTGACAGTATTGATGAAATTGAAGTATTCGACTATTTCTATATTTCCTCTGGAAAAGAGGAAAAATGAGCGAAAAATCATGTATTTCATACTTCCATGATAACTGTACCTAAAAGAGATGCTTAAAAGTTCAGGTTTAGCTACAGAAAATGAATGAGGAGTTTAAAATTTTTTGATCTGAAAAATGTGGTTTAGGCAATTTGCTTAGCATCTTCACTATAAAAAAGGAGTAGAATTGTATTTTTTTAGGTTATATATACCATGTAGTCTTGTGTCTAATTTCATAATAGAAATTCAAGCAGATAAAATTAGCAAGTAAATAAATGTAAAAGTCTGCCACTAAAGATAAATGTTTATACTAATATTAGTTACATTTTCATGCTGATATTGTCTCTGTTTCTTTAAGAATAGCAAGTATTTTCTATTTACATACCCAACATGACACACTATGTATAAGCAAGAAACGAACCCAGCTTGAGTGTTTTGGATTAAACTTATTAGTGAATTACATTCCAATTTGTGTCAACATCAGTAATTGTTCTAGGCATGAGAAAAAGAGGAATGGAAGTGCATGGCTTTATTAACATGACTAGAAACTGGATTATCAAAATTAAGACTAGCAATTCTAACACAAACACCTTAAAATAAATATTTAAAAATAGAGATATGAAATAATGCCTGAATGGTAAATGAATTTCCTACGTCTCTTCCTGCAAATTTCCTGTTAAAAAAAAAATCTTCCTGATGTTAAAAAGATATGACTTGAGTAAGAATGATTATTTAAATAATATTATTTCACTGCCGTATTTTCTCTCTATCCAGGCATCTCTTCTAAAATGTTTCTATGTGCTGATCATTTACAGGCACGTGAGATGTTGTAGTGTTTTCATGTCTACCATCTGTACAGAATATGACTGACTACCCTCTTGAATGATAATCTTTATCTGAGGTTATACGACTGAGGGAAGGAACAAGTTTTAGACTCTTCGAAGTGCATTAGTGTCAGTCCATTCACTAAAATGGATTGCAGCTTTTTCACTGCCTGAATTGAGAACGCAGATGCACCAATAGATGTGTCTAGAAACTGCATTGTTTTGTTGCATAATTGTATTTTATACAATCGGTCAAAAATACAGATTTTGGGGTGTCTTATTGTTTTTTGGTTTGTTTTTTTTTCTGCTGGAGATGATATACTTCTCATTAAAATATCTATGGAACTGTATTGATCAGCTCCATTATTTTTTTTTTCTCTGTAAATACACTATCATGGTTCTTTTGGATATGAATCTAGCATTGAGACAGGCAGGGGCACTGGAAAAGCTGTAGAAGAGTGCCAGCCTTTCTGTCTCCTCCTCCCATTCTGGGTCTGTGCAAAGTGACAGACTGCTGGCATAGCTCTGCTGATCAAGAATACACTGAACACAGGTTGCATAGTATCTCAGTGTCCACTTCCCCCATTTGTTACCTGTCTTTTTGGAGCCCCATTTTACTGGATATTCCTTCACACAGATCTTTGAAGACAATAAAAAAACATAATAACAGAAGATAAATTGTATTTCAGCAGATATGTCTCTTGGACACTCATCACACTACTAAATAGGAACTCTTTCAGTACACTAGCACTAAAGATTAGTGGAGTTTTTTAAACCCATAGAATCAGACTTTCCTGCTCTCATCATGCTTCATAAAAACCATACAAAAATACAGGCTAGTGGTTAGAGAGAACAAGATTCAGGGTGGTAGCAGGGAGGGAAGAAAAAGAAAACATCTTCACCCTAAAGCAGTCCTATTCAGTCTAACAGCTACAGTGCAGATCCTTAAGCTTGTCCTTTAAACATCATACCTTGCCAAGAAAACCTCATTGGATAAGTCTTAATTATGGTGCAAAGTATCTAAAACTGATATATACATACAATATTAGAAAAGAAAGTTCAATAGATGCTTAAATTGAGCCATATAATTCTATGACAATTGAAGTAAATTAAAAGAAGGGTGGTAAAGCAACATTCAACAAAATGTGCATGCCTACTACAGAAGAAAGGCTGGGCAAGTGAGCATTTGTGTGCACTTTTTCTTAACTGGGACATAGTACATTCTTGAATTGGGTTCACAATATTTTCCATCAAATATCTCAATCCTGTGGAGACAGATATATAAATGCACATATGTTTGCATATATATGCACATCACATGCAGAATAAACATTCTTTATTTAATTCTACAATATATTTAGAAAAAAAAAATTAAGGCTTGACTTTGCTCTCAGAATAAGTATTATATAGAATATAATTATTCTGGATTCAGAGTAAGTGATGTAGGAGACCACAGAGTTTCTTACTTCAACCGTCAGGAGCGTTTCTAGTGGAAACATGTATAGGTTTTTTGGTATCTGGTAAGAGATACTAATATCAGATTAAAAAAAAAAAATGAGCTATTTAGACCTTGGTGTGAATACATTACGTACTGTAAAACTTTATTTTCTGTACATCAGTGTTGCTTTGTACCCTGGGTATAGTAGCGCAAAAATTCAGACCATCATCCTTATTAAATAAATTTAATGCAACACACTGCTTCTGATAACCAGGGATAAGCTGAAGGAGGGAAATCCACAGAATATATTTCAGTTTTTCTCCCTCTCTCTAAAATAATGTTATTCATATACTGAGTCAAGCACACACACTTTTTTATTTCCTAACTCAGTGAAGATAAAGTACATCAGTTAAGAAAAAAAAAAAACCAAACCCCAAACCAGACTTGCTGAAATGTTGAACTTGCGTTTACTTTAAGCAAAACAAACTACTTCCCTGTTCTTTAATCTACAGCAGGTTTTGTGTTACAGGCACTAGCTGTTTCTTCTTGTAAGCTTTCATCACATGTGGCAATATAATTTCTGGATCATAATGTGCCTTACTAACCAAGATGCTGCAGGAAATTGTGATCTCTGTGGAAGAGACATGAAATACTCAGTTATAACATGTAAATACATGGTATGAGTATGAATTCTTTACAGGAAAATGACGTTAAGAACAGACGACAAAAATAAGTAAGTTTTAATAGTTATTTTTTTCTCCTTAATGAAAAATAATACAGTGCAAAAGCCAATCCAGATTCCTTCTCTTTAGAAAAAGGAAATTGAAAACCAATTCTGTAGGAATAAATAATCATACAGAATATGATCATTTGAAAACTTTTGAAAGTTTTCTTTAACTTTGTAAGGCTGGTATCAAATCTAAAAGTGATAGAGTATAAGAGCAGAACCAAGAATTTTCCAATAGAAAGACATGTAATTAAAAGAAGTACTCTTGTAGGACCACTGAATCGAAGTTTCTAAAAGATCAACACAGCTACAAGGCATGGTTTTGTTTACTATGTCTTTATTTTTACAAAACAATTTTAAAGGTGCTAAGTAAGCATCAGCAAATAGATTAATAAATACCAGTTCATATTACTTCTCTGTGATGTACCTATCTGCAGGCTATTTTTTAAGCATTAATTAAATGAACTAAAACCCCACTTTAAGTTTAAGGCCCTAATAAGAACTGCATTAGTTTATTTATTGCATTAACTGCCTGCTGGTAGGCAAATTAATTGTATGTCATCAAAATTTATTTTATGCTGCTATTTTGTGCTTTAACAAGCACACAGCTGAATATTAAATATATAATGGTATTCCCATCTACCTCATTTAGCAGATTGTTTCCCTCAACTTCAATGCTGTCAAGTACATACTGACATGTCTGAAAAAGAATCCAAATCCATATCTATTTATTTTGTCCTGTTCAGTGCAGTATGTGATTCATATGGGAAAATGGAGCATTAGGAAAGGGAAAAGTCCATCAGCATGGAGTTACAGCTAAAAGGACTGTAGCACCATTTTCCACTTTCCTGTAGTAAGGGCTGGGACTTGTGTCTCTGCCCCACCGCTTCTAATTCTCTTCATCTCCTAAGGCTTAGACATAGAGGAGCAGAGGGGCTAAAATGCTGCTTTCAGAGTCCAAGGAGGAGATTTAGGTGAAAAGGGAAATTACTCACCCTAAGTTTATGCACATGAAAGAAAAGGCAGAAAAGCACAAGCAGAGATTTATTGGTATCACAGTCTATCAGTGGGGAGACAGGAAAGAGCATGCTAATCATTCAAATGGTGCTTTCAAGGCCAAGCTGCCAGCAGCAATGCTATATTTTAAGTTTACAATTGTGACAGAGAAGTCAGAATTAGAGATGTCAGGGCAATCCCAAGCACAGCTACAGCTCGGCAGAGAATGGATTGAGAGCAGCCCTGAGGAGAAGGACTTGGGAGTGTTGGTCTACGAGAAGCTCAACATGAGCCATCAGTGTGCACCTGCAGCCCAGAAAGCCACCAGCATGCTGGTCTGTATCAAAAGGAACATGACTAGCAGGCTGTGGTAATTGTCCCCTTCTACTCTGCTGTCATCGGACCCCACCTGGAGTGCTGTATTCAGTTCTGGGATCACCAACACAAAAGGGATGTGGACCTGCTCAAGCAAGTCCAGAAGAGGGCCACGAACACCTTCCTCATGAAGGCAAGCTTAGAGATTTGGGCTTGTTCAGCCTGGAGAAGAGAGGGCTCAAGGGACACCTTATAGCAGCCTTCCAGCACCTGAAGGGGGCCTATGAGAAATCTGAAGAGGTAATTTTTACAGTGATAGGACAAAGGGGAATGGCATTAAACTGAAAGAGGGTAGATTTAGGATTGGACATTAGGAAGAAATCCTTTCCTATGAGGGCTGGTGAGACATTGGCACAGGCTTCCCAGAGAAGTTGTGAATGATCCAGTCCTGGAAGTGTTCCAGGAAAGATTGGGCTTTGAGCAACCTAGTCTAGTAGAAGGTGTTCCTGCTTATGGGAGGAGAGTTTGAACCAGATGATCTTTAAGGTCCCTTTCTAACCCTAATAGTTCTATTTAGCTGTTATTTCTTGCTATTTTCCCCCTATTCACTATTTCCTAAAGGAAATTCAATTCAAGTGCACTTCAGGTAGGTACAATTCCACCTCACCGAGTATTTACATCTTATCTGAGAACATCTTCAATGCTTCATGTGTCAGAAGTGAGCATTCACAGTGGTGCCAAAGGAGAGTTTAGGGAACAGCTGAAACACTAGATCACTTGGCAGACATCATTAAGTAGTTGGTGCACCTACAGTAGCATTATAGCTAAGACTGGGAGAAGTAAATATCCCAGTTACTCCTGTGAACCATATTTTGGGCAAAATCATGAAGTAGACTTCAAGTGCATGGCCTCAATGCACTTTGTGTGAAACTAAAAAGGCAGATGAGTCCCAGGAATGCATCTAGTGCACTCCCACTTCTGCGAGGCATTTTGTCCACAGGTCTAAGCTGATTCAAAGTTGATTTTAACCATTGGAAGCATGCACAGTATCAATGTCAGGTACTCAGTGACGGCTGTTCAGGTCGCAGATGCACATTTATTCCTTCATATTACTTCATAATGTAGACACAGTAAGAGTCCCTTCATGGATATAGCCTCCCCTTGCCATATTTACTAGCAACAATTAATTCTTTTTGATTCATATCAGGTTTAGATTAAAATATATCTCAAAATAATAGCCCTCACTCAGCTGTGTTTAAAAAAAAATGTAAAAGCACTTCTCAAACTGTTTTTCAGTTCAGGCTTAGTGCTGTCTAGCTTTGCAACTAAAATATACCTCATCCAAGTTAGCCACCTCTGCGATATAGAAAAATATTGTCTTTGGTCAGAGTAAGTTATTCTTATCTTCAGACAATGGATCTGTCTTGTAGAGGGTGCTGCATGATTAGGCAGTTTAAGTTCAAAATGTTTTCATTTCAGCTATTATTCTAGGAAGAAAAGCTCAAAATGGGTTTGTGTTTGAATTCCAGCTGACTTCCTGAGTGTAGGGAGCTCTTCTATCAAAAGCCACAAAGCAGTGGAGTGTCTTCGGCTTATGTAAAGAGACAATGCTTTCCACAAAAAAATGACAAAAAAACCTTCAAACAACACCCTGCCAGCTACTTTCAAGTGTTAGATCCATCCCTTAAGTAGGCTATGGTTTCAGCATCTTTCATAACTCAGTCAGCTTGTCACTTTTAAAGAGCTGCTGCAGCAGTTGAGGAGGCCTGTTGTTTTCACATAATCCCAATGACTCACACTGTGACACCCTGTGAACCTGATATGCAAAATTCTGCAGTCCTGTATCTTGAGAGACCATGTAAATCCTTTGTCAATTTTGATCTACATGAACATTTAAGCTGAGAGCTCTGCTTAGATTGGAATATAACCATATTCTTACAGGTAAAACAAACCTCAAACAAAAGCGTTCTTTTTGTTTCACATGTAAGCCATGAAAAGTTGTGAACTGTGGATGTTTTTGGTGATAATGTATAAAGAGGATAAAATTTGATACTGGATTCGTTCAGAAAATCAGTGAG
This sequence comes from Melopsittacus undulatus, assembly GCF_012275295.1. NCBI lineage: Eukaryota > Metazoa > Chordata > Aves > Psittaciformes > Psittaculidae > Melopsittacus > Melopsittacus undulatus. Next base: position 17,621 of record NW_022994425.1, on the reverse strand, counting down.
TCATTAAAAATTCTGCATTGAGCAGGAGTCATGTATTGTTACGATTTTCAACAGTACATTGGAATCCTACCTGAGGTTTTGTACTGAAGCTTTGTTAGAGCTGGTTTGAAGCTAAGAGAAAGAGTTGCTTGATTTTTGCCACTTTTAACAACATTCTGGGAGCAGTGTAACTTTTGTTTGAGAAGAAAATGTGAGTCAAGTAAAGGCATCCTGTGGGTGCCTGTTTTGAAACCAGAGCCTGAAGCTCATGGTACTGCTAACCTTATAGTGACAACAGGTAGGAAACAGTGAGAATATGTTTAATACTTCACTGTAAAGGAAGGACTGTAAAGGACTTAGGGGTGTTGGTCGATGAGAAACTTAACACGAGGCAGCAGTGTGCACTCACAGCCCAGAAAGCCAACCAAATTCTGGGCTGCGTCAAAAGAAGCGTGACCAGCAGGTCGAAGGAGGTGATCCTGCCCTTCTACTCTGCTCTTGTGAGACTCACTTGGAGTATTGTGTACAGTTCTGGTGTCCTCAACATAAAAAGGACATGGAACTGTTGGAACAAGTCCAGAGGAGGGCCACGAGGATGATCAGGGGACTGGAGCACCTCCCATATGAAGACAGGCTGAGAAAGTTGGGGCTGTTGAGCCTGGAGAAGAGAAGGCCGCATGGAGACCTCATGGCAGCCTTCAGGTAACTGAAGGGGGCCTATATGGGTGCTGGGGATGGACTCTTCATTAGGGACTATAGTGATAGGACAAGGGATAAGGGGTGAAAACTTAAAGAGGGGAAGTTTTGATTAGATATAAAGAAGAAATTCTTTACTGTGAGGGTGGTGAGGCGCTGGAATGGGTGTCCAGGTAAGCTGTGAATGCTCCATCCCTGGCAGTGTTCAAGGCCAGGTTGGACAAAGTCTTGTGTGGCATGTTTTAGTGTGAGGTGTCCCTGGCCATGGCAGGGGGGTTGGAACTTGATGGTCTTAAGGTCCTTTCCAACCCTAACTATTCTATGATTCTATGATTCTATAAGTAATTATTATAGTCTTATTATATTTCCTTATTTTTTTTAGAGTGTAAACATATTAACATATTAACACTAGGATTATAAAAGTGATACAGTGGAATATTTTGCTCATCTAGATTATGTAAGAACTGCCAGGACTGTTCAGAGATTTTGGGATTAAGGATTCAGTGCATTTGGTCACCAAAACCTGGACCTATATATAATCAGCTAATGATGTCTGACCTGGCATTATTTTTTTTAATGCTGTGTGTTATTTGTTTCATCTGTCATGTTTGGTTGAACTTCTAGGATGGTTGTAATTAGTGTGCTTTGAGTTTCTTTTCTTAAGTGTTGGAAATCTGACATCAGGATGCCATGGTATAGTATGTGGAGTATACAAGCTGAATGACTCTCTGCTTTAGAGGCAAGCAGGCAGTACACTGATTTCTGCAAGAATGCCTGGGATAGACCCTCATCCCAGACATCAAAAAATTCAGCTATGGCAATTGTCAAGGCACGGTTCTGAGCACACCTGTTTGACTATTGAGGGCATTGTAAAGGTTGGTTTGGCATTAGAAAACTGTGGAAGAAAATTTGAGAAGTGGTGAAAATTTCGTTTCTTGTAATTTCTTGTAATAGATGGCAGGTGTCTTTAAAATTTGTATTTTAAAATCACATATAAATGTATTGGTGAAATGCAACAATTCTGCTTTTGGACATATGTTTTTAAAAAAATCTTTTCATTAATGGCATTTTATGAGATAACATGATCATGTTCAAGATGGGTGTTAACCTTATGGCTTGTAACTTTCTATATTTACAAATATGTTGAAGACAGAAAAATTTCTACCAATTAGCTTTAGCATACTGCAGAAATAAGCTGTATAACAATTATGATACTGGTGTGCTGAGCTGGTTTTACTGCTGAATCAGTTTAGCTTGGTTAGTCTTTCACTGAGACATTGGGTTTGGTACACTGCTACCATTTAATCATTCAAAGCAATGTAAGTATTAATCTTAATAATTTACTAGAAAGGTTGCATTATTTGTTCATTTTCTTTAATTCATGTTGTCTTAGCAGATCAACAATTATGTTACTTCTTAATGAGGGTTACTCTGTGATTGCAGGAGAGAAAATTGCTTCCTGAAACCTGCTGGAAAAGCAAGTACATTCTCATACTAGCAGAAACCTCTGGCACACTCTCTCTTTTTCCCTCTTTTTCTTTTCCTTCCTTCCCTCCTTCCCTTACCACCCTCTCCACTCTGTTGCCTCTTTCTTATTTTTAGTTGTTACACTGCACTATAAAAAACTTTGTATAGGAAAAATAAACTACATAATGAATGGCCAAAGATAATTCTCTTGTTCTATATTTATTTACCACAGAAAAAATAGCAAATAATTATAAATAAACATTTGTCAATCTCTAACTGAAATTGGAAAGCCTTACTAGTGTTTCAGATTTACTTAGAAGGACTAGTGCTGTTTAATATTTTCATCAACGACCTGGATGAGGGAACTGAGTGTACCCTAAGCAAGTTCGCTGATGACACTAAACTGGGAGGAGTGGCTGACACACCAGAAGGCTGTGTTGCCATTCAGCGAGACCTGGAGAGGCTGGAGAGTTGGGTGGGGAGAAACCTGATGAAATTCAACAAGGGCAAGTGTAGGGTCTTGCATCTGGGAAAGAACAATCCCATGTACCAGTACAGGTTGGCGGTTGACCTGCTGGAAAGTAGTGAAGGGGAAGGGGCCCTGGGGGTCCTGATGGATAGGAGGATGACCATGAGCCAGCAATGTGCCCTTGTGGCCAAGAAGGCAAATGGCGTCCTAGGGTGCATTAGAAAGGGTGTGGTTAGTAGGGCAAGGTTCTCCTCCCCTTCTCCTCCCCTTCTACTCTGCCTTGGTGAGGCCGCATTTGGAATATTGCATCCAGTTCTGGGCCCCTTAGTTCAAGGAGGACAGGGAATTGTTTGAAAGAGCTCAGCGCAGAGCCACAAAGATGATGAAGGGACTTGAACACCTCCCTTATGAGGAGAGGCTGAGGGAGCTGGGTCTCTTTAGCTTGGAGGAGACTGAGGGGTGACCTCATCAATGTTTACAAATATGTAAAGGTTGTAATTGTGTAATAGAAAGGGTGTAATATGTAAATTGTCAGGATGATGGAGCTAGGTTTTTTTTCAGTGATATCCAGTGATAGGACAAGGGGCAATGGGTGTAAACTGGAGCATAGGAGGTTCCACGTTAACATCAGGAAGAACTTCTTTACTGTAAGAGTGACAGAGCACTGGAACAGGTTGCCCAGGGGGCTTGTGGAGTCTCCTACATTGGAGATATTCAGGTCCCGCCTGGACAAGTTCCTGTGTGATGTACTCTAGGTTACCCTGCTCTTGCAGGGGGGTTGGACTAGATGATCTTTTGACGTCCCTTCCAACCCTTGGAATTCTGGGATTCTGTGAAACTTATAGTGTTTGTATAAAGTAAAACAAATGAACTGTCATTTCATTTTTATTTCAGTTTGTGGGAAAAAATGTGAAAAATCACTCTTACTATGAGAAGAGGGACATTTAGTGGGCTTGAGACTCATTCTTAAAGACAGCAGTTACTTTTGCAACTAAACTGTTTTCTATCCTCTTTTATGCTCATTAAGCTGTGTTGAGCGATCTCTAATAAAATGACCTAAAGAATTCTGTAATTGATGTATCAAGACTCCATCCAAGAGGTTTCTCCACTGTTACAGTTTTGCACAAAACAAAGCACAGTAGCACATTTGAACCAATTACTATTGTATAACTGATAACACTAGGGGTAGTTAATTTAAATTTAAGAAAATAAATTCAGACCACAGAATTCAACACAAAAGCCTAGTCACACTCATACAACCTACTCATGTACTGTAATAGCAGAAAACTGTTGTTAATACTTCTCATGCTCCTCATACTTTAGTTAGAATGTGTATCATGCTTTATTAGAAGATACTTTAATACCTGGGAGGAAATTCAGAGCACTGTTGCTTTGTTTAAAATTAGATCAGTTATAATTCCAATTTACTGGAGAACAGCATCTTTCTCATCTCTATTCAGTCATTCACTGTTGGTTTACAATAACCAGCAACTAAACAATCGGTTGCTATAACAAAGTCATTGCCATAACTAAGAGAAATAAGAGAATTTTCCCTCAAATTAGGCTACTTTCCAGCTAAATGTTGCAGTAAAAGTGTTTGAAACCCTTTTTCTTTTAAAGGTTCATTTTCCAAAGTTTAAGTTAAAAGAATGCTTATGTTTAAATCTGCCACAAAAATAACTGTTCACAAATGCAGCTTGTAATGAAAAATATGTGACTGTAATGATCTGGATTAATTTTCAGGCACTGGTGTGGCGTATCAAAGACGGACCCCAGTTCTGGTGAAATCTGAAGACCTTTATTGCAGGTCTTGCATCCCTTTTATAGTCCACTAAGTGCTAAGCAGTTACTTTCCACTTTCTTACTTCCTTGTCATCCTGATTCAGCAAAAGTACGAAGGATTAAAAGTATTTACATTGCTTGGTCTGTCTTTGACTTGCAAATCATGCTTATTGTTTTGCTAACCGATCTTGACACTTCTCTTTATGGTTCCCAAGGCTTAGGCCCTACCAGGGCATTAACACCTGGTGTTTTCTTTAGCGTTCCCAAGGCTTAAGCCCCACCAGGACGATGTCCTCAACTATTTCTGTCCCGTCACCCACACACTGCTAGTTGCCTTACCTTATTACATCCTCTTTGCATGTGTTGAAAACGTGTTCCTTTGCTGCTTCATCTTCAGTTGTCTTTCTGTAAATTGAGACAAATATTGCTTTTGATTTTATATATATATAAAAGTTCTTAAGCTCTATGCTTTCAGAGTAAGGTTCTTTGACTTTATGTCTATGTCATCTTGCATGTCTGGTATTTCTATATTTCTGTGAAGAAAGGAGACACAAGTACAACTATCAAAAACATGTTTGAAATATTCTGGAGGAATAAAATATGTCTGGATTTCTAAAACCACTGTGATGAGGTAAACAACTGCACATGTTGTCAGAGCATTCATAAGCCAGGCATCTTAGGTACAGCTCTATACCTGTTTATGTTTAAAACTACCATAAAAATATCCACAGTATCAGTCCTGCACCAGGGTGTTTCATGTGTTTTTATTCCTTGTGACATTCTCTCTATAAAGTTCCTCAGCTCACAATCAGTTTGAATAAGAAATGTAGGCTTAGGGAGGTACATTTACAGCTTGTGCCAGTTAGTTTAAAAAATCATTACTGATTTTTTTTTCACTACTCACCATATCTTCTCTCCCAGTAATGGTGAGAAAGGTACCTCAAAGAGATCCAATAAAAAAAAATAACATGGTAGTTCTGAGCTGCCAGCTTCTCAGCTTCATTGATATGCAATACAAGAGAGAAAATTTGTTGAAGTGTTTGTCATTCTACAGTCATGTGTTTGATAAAACTCAATCTTTTTGAAGACAAGCATTTTTTTTTTATATGCTTCCACTTTATGCTCTGCATATAGCCTTTATAGCTCTCTGCATATAGACTCTATAGCCTATCCAGCAATGAAGGCTAGAAACCCTCTGGACCAAGATCAGTAATTCTTTACTATGAAGGTGATGAAGCACTGGAATAGGCTGCCCAGAGAAGCTGTGGCTGTCCCATCCCTGTAAGTGTTTAAGGCCAGGTTGGATGGGTTTTTGATCAGCTTGCAATAGTGGAAGGTGTCCCTGACCATGGCAGAGCTGCTGGAACTAGAAGATCTTTAAGGTCCCTCCCAACCCAACTCATTCTATGATTCTATAAGAAGTTATGCATTTTATGCTGCTGAAATTCTGTTTCTTTACAAAAATCTAAATGTGACTAAAATGTGTGAAAAATGGGTATGCTTGTCTAAGAAGCGTTTTAGACTTCAAAATTCAAAAATTGTCAGCTCTCAACAGCTGGGTTATAAATACTTCTTTTCTGTGGCAAAAATGACAGTTCTTAAATGGCATGCAGCTTTACTATTGTAAAGTGGCATAAAATCATGCAGTGAAAATAAATCAATACAATTATTTTCACTCAAAATAAAAATTATAAAAATAGGCAAATTAGTATTCAAAAATTCAAGGAAAAATGTGTCTTTGCATTGATGTTAAGTCTGCCTCCAGGACTTTAACATTAATTATGGACCTCTGAAATGCAGCACCTTGATATCAAAGGGAGTCTGTATAATTATGTGCTTTGTGAATGTTTTTAATTATTTTAGCCAGAAATAATGTTAATAAGAAACACCAACCCAGTCATTAGCTACTGTACTTTTGTATAACACCATTTAAAGCAATGCACATTGTAAGAGATGACATCACTCCCCGTGAACAGGTGAGAGGTTTCTTTTCCCATTGAACTCTTCAGTACATGTATGACTTCAACACATGTAGGACTTGATCTGAGATGTTGTTGTCATACTAAAAATGCCATTATGACTTGCATTTCTTGGCTTCTCAGAAAGATAAAAATATTTGAGCCTTCATAAAAGGCTGTAGTTTCTGCTAGGTGCCTGTTACAGCATGGGTTCTTCATGGGGTCACAGGCTCCTTTGAACATCCCCCTGCTCTGTCATGGGGTCCTTCATAAGCTGCAGCTGGATATCTAGTCCACTAAGGACAGCCTGTCACACCACAGTCTGCACTGTGGGCTGAAAGGCAATCTCTGCTCTGGCACCTGGAGCACCTCCTCTTTTTCCTTCTGTACTGACCTCGGTATCTTCAGATTTGTTGCTGTCATATTCTCACTCCTCTTTTTGGCTGCAGTTTTACCTGGGCAGTTTGTTTTGATTTGTTTCTTAAACATGTGTCGTGGTTTAAACCAAGTCCACAAAGCTCGTTGCTCAGTCCCCCCCCCCCTTGCTCCCCCAACTCACGGAGAGTTAGGAAGACATCCAAAGAATGTAGCCCCCACAGTTTAGTAGCTAAGGCATAACACAAATCACTCCTGCCATTACTACTACAAATAATAATGATAAAGCCAATAACAAGTGAAGAGAATACAACATCTCACCAGCCACTGACCCATAACTCACCCCATCCTGCCCGACAGAGCACTGACCGATACCTTCTCCATCCCCCCAGAGCTCCAGCCCTTCTGGGTCTCTCCCGGTTACATCCTGGGTATGACGTGCTATGGTATGGAATACTTCTTTGGCTAGCCTGGGTCAGGTGTCCTGTCTCTGCTTCCTCCTGGCCTCCCTCCTCCCTGGCAGAGCATGAGCTCAGAAAAAGGCCTTGGACAAAGCAAACATTTGAGCAGTAACTCAAAACATGCTTGCTATCAAGCAACTGTTCTCAGCCTGAAAGTCAAAACACAGCAGTGCACCAGCTACCAAGAAGGAGAAAAATGACTGCTACTGCTCAAACCAGGACAACATGTTACCCCAGTGATGCTGCCACTGTTGCCAATGGGCTTGGCCTTGACCACCAGTAGGTATGTCTTGGAGCTGGCTGGCATTGGCTCTATCTGACAAAGAGGAAGCTTCCAGAAGCTTCTTGCAGGATCAACCCTTGTAGCTCCCTACAAAAATGTTGTCTCACAAACCTGGTAATCAAAGAAAATATTATGTTTTTTCTGTTAGAGTGCTGAAAATGAGGATCAGATTCTCAGACTGGAACATTTCCTTTCTCTGAGTCGTGATAGTTTTTTCCTCATTAATTTTGTCTTTGGAGGCAAAATCAATGCTATTTTAAACAGAAAAACGAGATGGGCTACTATAATTTGACTTGTTTGGGGCTTCAAAGGGACTGAATCATTGTTTTTGATTTCTGAGGCCTGGGTGTTTGCTGAGGTACTAAGTATGTGCATGAGTAACTGGGGCAATTATTTTCTGAATCTGTTAGGACAATACTGCATATGGGCTGTTCTAACATTGACCTGGATAGCCTGGAAGACTGAGCTAACAAGAACTTTATGAAGTTCAATTAGGACAAGTGTAAGGCCTTCCTCCAGAGAAATGTAATCTAAGAGTATTCCACAGGCTGGGATCTATCTGGCTGGTGAGCAGATATATGGAAAGGGACCTGGGGGCCTTGGTGGACAACAAGGTCAATATGAGCGAGCAGTGTGCAGATGCAGCAAAGAAAGCCAACAGGATGCTGGATCACATCAGCAAGGACATCACCAGCAGAAGTAAAGTCATTATCTCACTCAGTGCTTGTGAGACCACACCTGGGATACTGTGTTCAGTTTTGGTCCCCACTATACAAAAAAGATGTGAGCAGGCTGGAGAGGGTCCAGAGAAGGGCCACAAGGATGATGAAAGACTGGGAAGCCTGGCATATGAGGAAAAGCTGAGAGAACTGGGTTTGTTCAGCCCAGAGAGGAGAAACAATGGATTTTCCTAACACCGGACACTTTTTAAGATTTGATTGGACAGGATGGTGGAACATTTTCTCTAGACCATGCTTTTGCCAAGAAAGGTTGTACTGGATGACCTTTGAGGTACCTTCCAACCTGGTATTCTATGATTCTGATTCTAAGAGGAATTAAGATACTGTAACCCTTTGTGTGACTGGGTTATGGAATCCTAGATTAAAAAGGATCTGTAGCTCTGCTGATTATTTTTAAGCTTTTTAGTTCAAATCATACTTGAGTTATCAGCAATAACACCTTAGCCAGATGCTGACAGAGAATCCCTTTGTTAACACTGACAAAGGATTTCTATTTGATTGCCACTGTGTAGCGCAGCAGTTTTTCCACTTAATGACAGTGCAGCAAACTTTAAAGGCACAGTTCCCAACAATTTTACAGGTATTCTAAGAGACCTTATGATGGATCTTGCAGGAATTTCAGGAGAACTTTTGATGAGTATTCTGAAATATACACCATGAAGCAAGGATGGCTGAAATGTTTCTGTCACAGACAATTGTTTTAGCTTTTAGTTGCTTTCTCCTAGAAAACTGCTGAGGTTGAAGAGTGTAGGAGGAAGTCAACAAGTAGTCATAGGGAAACTTTAGGCTTCTGACATGGATGCTTTGAATATTCCCTGGGAGCATATGTTTTCACTGACAAATAATCACGTCATAACCTTTATACACTCAATCATATTCTAAGGTGACTGCATAATGAATAACTCCTTTCCACTGAAGATAAAAAACCATTTCTCTTAGATAAAAATATTCATAATTTTCCTCCTGTCCATGCCTCTTTCTGTGACTCTTGTATGAAAAAGAGGGGTTACCCATTCAGAATGCAAACCTCATCCATTAGAGAGTTTTTAACCCACGATACTGATACTGTATAGTGAAAATTAAGCTAATTTGATTGGGGTTTTATAGCACATAGAGGCCCTAATTTTGTACTTTAAAGCAGGTAGACTCCTAATTAATTAGGTGGTACATATTTTATTTGCAGTAGCTCAGCAGTGGGCACTTTGTTTCTTCTTTTAAGGTTAAAAACCAGATGGATTTTCAGAGGTGCTGCATGTTTGCAGCTCCTACAGAAACAGTAAGTCATTTTCATAATATCATGCTGACATAGAAGCATATGTTATTATGATCACAGAATGGATTATGGTGTTCAGAAATAACAAATTCTGTTGTCAAAAAAGGGAGAATTTGGAAAAGTGAGATGAAGCAATTATTGCTTTGTGGTTTATTGTGTGGTATCTCTTCCTAGCACAATAGCAGTTTATAATGGAATGCGGTGAAAAACTGTTTTTTCTAGCTTTCCTGAGCTTTATAATTTATTTAAATTTATCTATTCCAAGGTAAATCTTAAAAATGGCATGAAATGTACCTCACATAAGCATAATTTTCTTGTTCTGCCCCCAATAAGAGGGACTATACCTCACCCCTAAAAGCTGCCAGTCCAAATTGTCCTCAGAACTTGCATTGATAGAAATTCAGATAGCTTCCTGAATATTGCTTTAAGAGAGCTAAGGAATTCACATACCTTCCTTTCTGACTTGAAAACAAGGTATGCCTTTGATCTATCTTCAATAACAATGCCAAAATCCAGGATTCTGCAACTCAGCACAGAAGACTCACTTACTGTGCACCCTGCTGCCAATATCTTCCCTGTGCCTGCTGTTTCTTCCCCAACCTCACTCTTCACTCTGTGTAGAAGATACTGGACAACCATCTGGAAGTATATTTCCCTGCTGGTTCCCCTGAGCCTAAAGGATGAGGACAGCCACTCTTAAAGGTACAATTTTTCCAACTTTCAGTGGCTTTGCTGCACTTTGTTTCCTACTTGCAAGATAGTGAGATAGCCTTGTGAAAACAGATACATATGAGACTGCAGAGCACCCACATGCTATGGGGGATGTAAACTTATCCACATGATATTGAAGAAAACACCAAGTAAGGGAAGCCTCAGAACAGCACTTACAAAGAGCAGAAGCTATAATAGAGGGCACTGCTTCCACAGTAGCTCTCCTGCCTCATCTCTTACTGGGCAAACTCTGAGATGCAGGCAAGTTTGTCATTAGTGACAGTATGATAATTATTATTTACAGATCGATTACTACTTCCTCTTACACTTTCTTTTTCTCTCCCCACATAGCTTCCCCATTTTCAAAATGTTTTCTGTTTGGTATTCGTGTGTTCCATCCTTTTTTCTATTATTTTATTTTTTATTTTTGAATCAATTTTGTTTAACTTCAGTGGAAATAAACACAGTAGGAAGTAAATTCTCTGAGACAATCACCATCCTTCCACTTGTGTAAAAAGCCTAGCACTTATTATGTTTTATGTAACTTAGTAAGATTGATTTGCTGGAAGTGAAAGTAAAGGGTAAGGGGAGTTGTATTAAAGAAGCAATGGCTATCTTCCTTCCCACACTATTACTACATCATATGACAAAAGTAATAGGATGCAGTTACAAAGCTTTTTATTCTCTCATTCTCTCCACTTCCTGCACCCACTGAAATGGAGTTATTGAAAAAAGAACTTTGAATTGTTAATTATACCTATTTTTGCCACCATGGCTACATTCAGGTATGAAATATGAATATACATTTAAAAATACAATGGATTCATATTCAAGGACTCCTAAATGTTTTTTGCAGATATGACTCCCTCCTCTCATCTAAATTTTTTCATGGAAGAATGAAAATACATTGACTTTAGGTAATGGTATTTAGCTGAAGAATTGTGAATGAGCAATACCAAAAAGCCTTCTTAAGCTACATATTAGTGGTCATTAAGCTTACACCAAACCAGCAAAACAGAATCTGAATATTGGAAATATTCTGAGTGGTATTAGCAACACTGACACATGATCAGCTGTAAGAGATCACAATGATTCATGTTCTTCAAAGCTATTCTAGAGTGCTAGGTCCTTTGTTTGGGTCTCAACAACCTCATACAATGCTATAGACTTGGGGAAGAATAGCTGGAAGGTTGTTTAGTTGAAAAGGACCTGAGGGTGCTGGTTGACAGCTGAACATGAGCCATCTTGTGCCCAGGCAGCCAAGAAGACCAATGCATCCTGGCCAGTATCAGAAATAAAGTAGCCAGCAGGGCCAGGGCAGTGATCATCCCCCTGTACTTGGTACTAGTAAAATCACACCTTGAATCCTGTGTTCAGTTCTGAGCCCCTCACTACAAGAGAGACACTGAGGTGCTGGAGTGGGTCCAGAGAAGGCCAGCAAACCTGGTCAAGGGTCTGGAGTCTTATGAGGAATGGCTGAAGTAACTGGGGCTGTTTAGTCTGGAGAAGACTCAGGGGGGCCTTTATCTCTACAACTACCTGAAAGGAGGTTTCAGTGAGGTGGAGGTCGATCTCTGCTCCCTAGTAACAAGTGTCAGGACAAGAAGTAATGGCCTCAAGCTACACCAGGGGAGGTTTAGATTGGATACTAGGAAAAATTTCTTCACAGAGAGGGTAATCAGGCATTGGAACAGTGGAATCGCCATCCTTGAAAATGTTCAAAAACCTTGTAAATGAGGCCCTCAGTGATATGGTTTAGTGGTGGTCTTGACATTCCTGGGGTAATGGTTGGACTTGATCTTAAAGGTCTTTTCTAACCTAGTTGATTCTATGATTCTATGATTGATGTGTTATCAGCTCTTTCTCAGACTAAAGTCAAAGCACAGCACTGTACTAGGAAGGAGAAAAATAACTGCTGCAGGTGAACCCAGGACACAGTTGCATACAGTCTTTTTGGTATTCATTTTGGGAGATCACATCAACATTTAGCCAATTTTAATCTTCAAGTATGAATCCATGCCAAATTGCTTATTAGAGTTCAAAGATTAATATTGCTTGTGCAGATGTGTTAGTTTTGATACGGTGTCACACCCCCTCATTCACCTTTCTCCCGAATGTATGCAAATCCCATGCCCTTTTTGCCTGACACAATATGTTTCTAATGTTGAGAAATTTCTGCAAAATTTTACATCCTGCAAATCAAATCCTACTGCCTGTAATTGTGTCTTTTTTTTACCAATGTAGCTATTTCCAAAAGCTTACTAATTGCCTTATTGATTTTCCTGAGTATACCTTGAATTTCACTAATTTGGGATAGAGGCCAAGTTTTTTGTTCAATTTTCTTGGAACAGCACTGTTAAATTAATTTTATTGATGTATAGACTGCATTTTACAAATTAACACTATGATGTTTACAGGTTGATTTCTTTTCTCCACCTGGTATGCCTGCTTTCAGGAATATGTTGAGAAAATGATGACATTTCAAGAGTAAATTCTAATTTATGGACCTCTCTAGCAATAAGAATACTGCACACCATGAAAGTAATATACCATTACCCTAACAGTCCATACCAGTCCTGTTGGAATCCAGTATTTTGTTTTCTGCCTCCTAATACTACTGGGGATAGTCCTGGAACTATATTGTCTCTAAGTGAGACTTTCACAAGGACTCCACATTGTCATAATTTTCTGTGTACTACATCCATGTGACTAACTTCATTGGGTACCAATAAGTTAGGGGAAAAGCTTTCGTCTTTCTTCTTTTTCCTTTCCTTTCCTTTCCTTTCCTTTCCTTTCCTTTCCTTTCCTTTCCTTTCCTTTCCTTTCCTTTCCTTTCCTTTCCTTTCCTTTCCTTTCCTTTCCTTTCCTTTCCTTTTCCCTTTCCCTTTCCTTTTTCCTTTCCCTTTCCCTTTCCCTTTCCCTTTTGTTTCTGCTTTCTTTTCTCTTTCCTTTTCCCTTTCCCTTTCCTTTTTCCTTTCCCTTTCCCTTTCCCTTTTGTTTCTGCTTTCTTTTCTTTTCTCTTTCCTTTCCCTTTCCCTTTCCCTTTCCCTTTCCCTTTTCTTTCTTTCCCTTTCCTTTCCTTTTGCGTTTCTTTTCCCCTTTCCTTTCCACTTTCCTTTCTTTCACCCTTTTTTTTTTGAACGTATGTAATTAAATGCTGTTCCACAGAATCTATCATAGAATCATAGAATAGTTAGGGTTGGAAAGGACCTTAAGATCATCTAGTTCCAACCCCCCTGACATGGGCAGGGACACCTCACACTAAATCATATCACCCAAGGCTTCATCCAACCTGGCCTTGAACACCGCCAGAGATGGAGCATTCACAACCTTCCTGGGCAACCCGTTCCAGTGCCTCACCACCCTCACTGTAAAGAATTTCTTCCTTATATTCAATCAAAACCTCTGCTGTTTAAGTTTCAACCCGTTACCCCTTGTCCTATCACTACAGCCCCTAATGAATAGTCCCTCATCAGCATCCCTGTAGGCCCCCCTTCAGATACTGGAAGGCTGCTATGAGGTCTCCACACAGCCTTCTCCAGGCTGAACAGCCCCATCTTTCTCAGCCTGTCTTCATTTAACATCAGAGGAGTTGCGTACAAACCCAAGAAATTCTGCTATAGTTACAAAATAGCTAACATCAAAAAGTAAAAAAGGTTTAGATTTATGTTGTGGTTTAGGGAGCATTTCAGTGTAAAGCTAGGAATCAGTGCTTTTGTCAGTATACACAGCAAAGACAAGTGTGTGCTTGTTTAATTTTGAGTGGCCCACTATTCTCAAACAGCAGCACAGAATTTGCAGAGACAGAACTGAAGACAAATATACACAGAGGGTCCCAAATTGAGCAATGCTTTCATGAGTCATAAAAGCAATTTGAAAATCAATTTGGCATTTGATCAAATTCCACTTTAGGTCTTAGAAGATGGAATTGAAATGTTGAGACCACTTGGTGAGTTAAAATCTTGGTAACAACAATGTTGCAGCTTGAATCATACACTGCTTTTTTCCTCAGAACACATAAAAATAAGTCAAATGGCTCTTACATACAGTGCTGTGGTTGAGTTTGCCACATAATTTCTGATTATTATCTTCATGAATTTCTCTCACAGTTTTGTTTTTGTTTGTTTGTTGCTTTTGTGTTTTGTACATGTGTTGATTGATTATAGCTTCGGTTATTGAGATGTTTCAGCCTGCTGTGAAAAATGGGCTCATTATTGTCATAGGAGCTTCCCTGATAAGAGGAGTGTGATTGAACAAGATGGGAGTGCTGATCCTGGTTTGGGTTGTTTAGATTCCTTATATCCTATCCTTGCCTAAGTGGCACATATAATGAGGTATATCAAAACTCATTCCATGTATTCTTTGTCTTTATGCATTTCTTTATAAAAGGAAGGGTCACTATTAGTTACTAATCTTAGCATTTAACATACATATAACTACTATGGGGCATTAATTTTTTATTGTATGTTTCCCTGTGAAGTTTCCATGTTCATAGGCCAAAGTCACCCTGGTACCAGATAGTGTTTAGCACAGTGTAGCTCTTTCAGGGAAAGTGAAAGATCTGTTTACAAGTAAAAACATGGTGAAAATTGCAAGTAAAACACAGAACCACAGCAGAGCTGAGTAAGACTCACTCTGACAGAAGGCAGGAGTAAAAGTAAAGCTCATTAGAGCTGATTCCCTACAGTTTAGTCCCTATTTTGCGGAGTTTGGTGGCTAAGAGTCCTGTTACGTATATCTCCAAACTTATGCTTTGGCGATATATTAGTTCAGATCTAGCCTCTTACTTAGAGGTGTTTCTTCTGGACTCTTTGTGACATACAACCATACCTTTAAGAAGTCCTTTAAGAGGACCATAGCATGATTTCAGTTGATAATTATGTAATCTAAAGGGAAAGATCCTCTGTCCCTGTTTCCACATGGAAAGTTACTTTAGTTTACAGTGCGGAAGAAAACTCAGTAAAATGTAAATACTTTTCTTGCATAGGTACACAAATTGTTTGGCCCCAGAGAAAATAGATTTCTTTTCAACAAAACTACATTAAATTTCACCCCTGATGATTTCATCGCTATTGCATACATTTATAAATATTTCAAAAAAACAAAGTAGGAAGTTGATGAGCATATAAATATTGCCAAAGTCACTTCACTGAAATGTTTTTCCTTCTACTCAATTAAAAATGTGGAGGTTTAATGTTGTTGAGAAAAAGAGTAACTTTTTCTTCTATATGTCCATTATTAGCAAAATTCCATTCTGGAACTGAACTTTATTTTTTATATTTGTCAGAGAAAAAAAGAAGTTACACATATACACATTAAATTAATATGTTAACGATGAATAAAATTGTTTACAGTAATATATGTATCAATGAATGCTGTTAAACATACTATAATAATACAATTTATTGCTGAATCAAGATATTCCAAACCCAGTGCAATCTAAATATCCTTAACATTACATTTACTGTAATGGCATGGGAATGACTTCATATGTCATGGAAAAGAACAGATTTTTCAGTATAGTTGCAAGATAATGACTCATTATTGTCTAGTGCCTGTATCATTACAAAATTATGACATAACTTTAAATCAATTGATATATTTCCAGTTAGCAAATATGTAAAATAACCCTCCTTATCTGACTTTCCTGTTATTACTATCCAGTAATGACAGGAAATTCTGACACTTAAAGAAAACCAAAATACATCTAAATGCAATTCCATTATTTGTTGAATATTTTAAGAAACATCTTCTGGTTCCTAAGGCTGTTTCTCTGTTTATAAGAACAATATGCCGAGGAGCACTCTATGACCATGGCACCAGGTCATGCCATCAATTTTTATTTTCTCTTTTAAATGGGGTAGCTACACCTAAACCTGACCTTTGTGAAAGTGTTGCTCCTTGCACACACTATAACCTGAGCTGTGTCTGCTTCATGTATTATGTATTGTAAGAACATGATCTATATGATAGTATATAGATGATATCTGAAATATTAATAAAAATGTGAAACAATAAATCTTAATTCCACAGATTTTCATTAAAAAATGGCATACATAAATAACACTTTTCTGAATCCTAAACAACAAGACAAAAAAAAAGCCAAACCCAACAAACAAGCAAATCACTTTTCTATATTCAAATAGCAAAAAAAGCACTTTTTATTTGCCTGATGATCTAGAATTAAAATTGGTATTAAAGGGAAAATGCTAGGAAAAAGATAGGTTCAAATTAAGTGCATGTAGCTTTCCATCAAAATATATATTGCTATGGGTCTGGTGAACCTAATCTCTTTCCAGCTGCTGGACTCATAGAAAATGAAGGTGGAGTATTGCACATCCTTGTGGGGTGCACCAATTGCATTCACTGTTCTCTCTAGCTGAAGAGGAGAACAATGACTTCATCTTCCACTGCAGTAACTGCATCTCTGCTCACAGACTAATGTTTATAATCTCAGAATTCTATTTGTATTCGAAATGGCTTTCCCCTTGCCAAGTTTGGTTGAATCTGGTCAATAAATTAAACAAAGAATAGGTATCAGGGATAGAGTGATAGACAGATGGATGAATAAATCATGCAAATGCATAAGCTTCATTTCCTCAAAAAAACAGAGTAAAAGAATGCGTGCAGCTATTTTTTTAAGGGGCATACTAGCCAATACTTTTAGTGGGAGGATGAGTATTAGTTCATGTTAAGAATGTACTTGTATCTGCAGAACAAACTACTTGACAAGGGACATTACATTTCTTTCTGTGTTATTCTGAACTAATATTACCCAGGAGATGCACAAAACAGGCACAAAAAAAAATGAGAAAAAGCCAAGTACTGAAAAAAAATGAAAAGGCATGTGGCTCCCACATGCACAAAGAGAAGACAAAGGCTCCCATCTGAATTTACATTGAATTTACTAACGCTTGCTTCAGAATAATACAATAACATGATTAAATGCTCAAAGCTTGAATTTTCAGAGAGACAAATCACTAGCAGTTCTTACTAACTTCAGATGAAATTGTTTATTAGAAATATCAGGCTCTACAAACATCCTTTGCTTTTTTTATTTTTCAGAATGACAGGTTCTCATTTGCAAAATGAAATCCATGCAAATTGGTCTCAGTTTTCTATTTCAGCCAAAGAGATCAACCAATTAAGATAAAATGTTTTGTTTAAAAGCCTAGGTTCATCCATACCAGGCTAAAAGCTATTTGGTGTGGCTTGTCTAGGGACAAAGACAAGGTCTGAGCAGTACATCTGTGCCTAGTAGTCTCCCACTGTATAGTTAACAAAATGTCTAGCTCCTGACAGTGTACAATTATTGTTGCTAAACCATGACACTTCCAGAATAAGAAGTAGAGAACTGCATACCCAAATGAGATTGAATGATGATAGAAAGAAATTATGTAAATGGCCTTGAACCAGGACACTAGGTT